>NC_056052.1:13545941-13845941 GCF_004379255.2 Salvia splendens
CCGTGGTGCTCGACAGAGGAGAAAATTGGGAAGTAGTACTACCATTGATCGAGTTCGCCTATAACAATAGTTTCCAGGCGACAATAAATATGGCCCCGTATGAAGCATTGTATGGGAGGAAATGTAGATCACCACTTTACTGGGATGAGGTTGGTGAAAGAAGAATACTCGGGCCAGATTCGGTCGAAGAAATGATAGAAATCGTGCGACAAATTCGACAAAGGATAAAGGAAGCTCAAGACCGACAGAAGTCGTATGCTGATGTCCGGCGTACGGATTTACAGTTCAATATGGGAGATAAGGTGTTCTTGAAAGTGTCTCCGTCGAAGGGGACAACGAGGTTCGGTGTAAAGGGGAAGTTGAAGCCACGATACGTAGGGCCTTATGAAATCCTTGAGAAGGTGGGACCCGTAGCGTATAGGTTGGCACTACCACCAAGTTTTGGGACTGTGCACAATGTTTTCCATGTGTCACAATTACAAAAGTACGTCTTCGATCCTAAACACGTGGTTCATCAGGAGGAAATGATTCTGAATCCTGACTTGAGTTACGAGGAGAAGCCCGAAGCTATTCTGGACAGGAAAGTGCAAGAGTTGAGGAACAAATCGATCGCGTCCGTGAAAGTACTTTGGAAACACCATGGCCACGAGGAGGCTACTTGGGAACTCGAGGATAAAATGAAAGAGAAATACCCGAAACTGTTCGTTAGAAATGAGTAAATTTCGGGATGAAATTTCTGTTAAGGTGGGTAGAATGTAACACCCGTACCTTAAGGTTGAAATTTACTTTTATGTAACGGAATAATTGATAAAATTATTTCGAAATGCTATGCTTCTCGGTAAATGTGATATGGGAAAAATTATGGTTTATGGGTTTGATGGGAAAAGGAATGTGTTTTCTTTTTAAAAATGAACGTTGGGAGACACGTTTAAGGTCTCGTTGAAAGGTCGATGATGAAATTGCTATTCTTTAGCAAGACGAATGAATTAAATGGAAAGAAATATATGTTTTATGGATAACGACGCGCGTAAAGCAAGGAACGGTTGAATGAATATTATATTTGGAACAACACCAAATATAAATTATGTACGATTTCTCGTACTTTAATTTTTGGTTATGAAGAACGAGATAACAAAATTTAATAAAGGACCGTGAATTTTAATTGATGAAGAAAAATACGAAAAATATATAAATGTATGAATTTATTTTGGACTTTCCAAAAATAAATTTGAAGTCCAATTAAATATGAAATAACTTGAATTTTAATAACTCTTTAAATCCATTCTAGCTTGGGCTTGTAATTTAATTGTTGATTTTAGCCCAATTGAAATTAAATCATGGGAGCCCAAGTATGGATTTAATTTAGCTAAGCCCAAATTAATTTTCCTTTCCCCCCACCACGTCCGACGGTTCTTTATTTCCTACCCATGATGTTCACGGTCTTCACCTCCCCACTTCCCCATCAATATCTACACCCCAAAAGCCACCCCCACCTTCATATTACACAACAAAAAAAAAAAAGAGAGAGAGGCGGCGAGAGGAAGTGCCGAGGAGAAGGAGGAAGCTTTGAGCCATCCATCTTGTGTTTTCTTCCATCTTTTTCAATCTTCTAGGAGGTATAATCTATTCCTATCATAAAGCATGTGTTGTTTTAAGCTTTACATGCATATAGCTTTGATTATCCTCCATAACCAATTCAAGTAAGAAACCAACTAAGAATCAACCGAACGATCGCCGCGCGTAACCGAAACTTAGAAAGAACTTAGCTTTATGTTCATAACACGTGTTGCGAGCCTTTGCGGAGTGTTTCCGGGCGGGTTCGGAGTGGTTTCGGAGGGAGAGAAGCCGCCGCCGGCGACGAGCAGCGGCGGGCAGCCGCGCTCGACGTTCTCGGTGCGGATGACGGCAGCCGGTGACGCGACGGTGAGGCAGCAACCCAGGCGTGGCGAGGCAGCAGCCCCAGCCGCACGGCAGCAGCGACGTGGACTCTCCTCCGCGGCAGCAGCTCTCGCCGGCGAGCAGCGAAGACAGCAGCTTCCTCGGCGGCTCCAGCTGCAACGGCAGGCGGCTCCAGCCGCGACGGTGGCAAGCCGGAGGGAGAACGACGACGACGGCAGTGGTGGCGGTCGGCTGCTGTGTGATTGCCGAGAGAAAGAGAGGACGACAGGGAGAGAGAAAGAGGGAAGAGAGAGAGAGTGTGTTGGAGAGGGAGACGATTTTGGGCCAACATTTTATTAAGTTTGGGCCATGTACTTCTTTTAAATTGATGGGCTTCCTAATTAAATTTTTGGAGGAATAAGGTGGGCTAAGCTTAATCTTATGGGCCGGAAATTAAAATTTAATCGGAAAAAAAATATTTAATTAATTTCCGGAAGACTTTTTAAAGAATGAACAATTTACCTAAGTATGAAATGATACCTTTTTTTAATGGTAGATAATTATGAAAATTTAAAGTATACGCTTGAATAATTTTTAGAAATTATTTTCGACGTTATGGAAAATACGAGGAGCCAACGAAGGAAAGAACGAGCGTAAGCGGCCGACCGGCGTCGCACGCGACGCCTTAGGTGGCCGCCGAATAACCGAAAATGCACGGAAATCGAGAAAGAGAATTAAAAGATTTGAATTAGAGTGCATGCATTCTAAATATCGTCGTTACCGAGAATTGATATGAATTTTATGTATTTTCCGAGAAGGTGGTTCGCACGCACTCTAACAGTCGGAACGAGGAATTCTTACAGAAATCATAAGCTTTTGAGGTGGGCTTTATTCTTTAACGTTTATTTTAAATCAATATGTTTACGGTGTTATAAGGATGTTTCTATAAGTATGTCATGCCGTGTTTATGTTTTGAAACTGCCTATCTGTTTGTCTACTAGAATAAAACTCTACTAGACTTTGATGGTTAACGAATTCGGGTCTAACTAGGGTCTACGCCCTACTTAGACTAATGCACTGATGGGGATCGTGAGCTGTCCTTTAGGTCGGCCGGTCCAGTGATCGAGATTGTGGCCACAGTCTCGTTTCACATGATGGTTCAGATATGGTATATGATGGAGGATGATGTTGGTCCGCGCGGACACTTTTTAAGGAAATGAACTTTAGTGTCTCTCGGCCTTTTTAAAGTCAAAACCCGGGATTCATTCGATGATGGCTTGACATATCTTAACGGTGAATGTTTTTGGGCATGAGTTCACTGGGTGCACCAAGTACTCAGCCCCTGCATATGTTTTCCCTATGTGCAGGTTGAGCGGGGTCGGGAGGCGGAGAATGTTGAGCGATGATCCAAGAACGTATTAAATCACTGTTCCGGTTACTATTATGTCTTCATACATAGTAGTAGCTAAACTCTCAAAATTGCTTCCGCTACTCAATGTTTTCAGAAATTTCTGTTATTTTTCTTTGAACTGTTGAACTCTGTTACTTCCTTTATGGTTGAACTCTGTTATCTTTCATTATGAGACTTGGGTTTTGAAAGGTTGATCGATCTAAATGGAATTTCCTCTTTGATTGTTAAGTTGTATTGGCTTGAATTGATTATTCCCCCTTCTTCCCCGCTTCTTAGTTCCCCCACTAGTCACGATTTTTCCCGTGCTTTCTATCCTTAGGAAGTGCGGTCGTGACATACAATCTATGTTGCCTAACATCCCCGGACACCCGTGCTGATTCCCGTGATTATCCAGCAGAGCTTGAAAATCTTCGGAGGTAGGCTTCCGAAGATACCTATCCCCGAATATCTCTCTAACGCCCTGACAAAAATACTTCAGGCAGTCGCGGGCAGTCGTCTCGCATATGTGGAGGTACTCGTCGAACATGTCGCTCGAACCTCCATATGCCAACTAGCTAATTGTGGCAGTGCACTTCTGAATCAGCATGTGGCCGGGTTTACCAGCCGCATCCTCCCGCAATTTTCAGCGACCGCTGGATAGGGTCCATCACGCACCAGTGGGTTGCACTTTTTTTCCAGCTTCCAGATTTTGACCTTTATCTGTCTTTTTCAGCTCTATGTTGCACATTTCTTACAAAACACGTCAAATTATTAAAATGGATAATATATGCAAATAATGGACATGTAATGCAATTTTGATACTCAAATCTGCGATACATAGGCAAACAACTCGACATATGATTCCAAGCAATCTACAATATGAAATCAGAGCACTATTGTAACGCCCCGTTTTTCTAAACCTAATTTTTTTGAACCCTAAAGTACTTGCAATTAATGAAATATTTATTGCGAAGTCCGTGAATTAATTGTTGAGTGGAATTGTTGCTGGAGTAGGGATTGTGAAATAAATTACTACGCAAATTTAAAATAATTCCTTTCCGTGAGAAATAAATATATTGGACTCAATCTGCGAGTACGATCGAATAAATTGAATAAATAATATAAAAAAATCCACTTAGTGACAAAAAAAAATTGTGGACTGCACAATTTAAAATAAAATACAAAGGACTGTGAATTAAACTAATCTAGTTAAATATTATCCCTGTTGACTTGGTCATCAATCGACATTAATTCTATTTTAATTAAAGATTCTGCAGAGATTTCCCTCATCCGTGATGAGATTTTTCTCCTCCGTGATCTACAAATAAATACCAAATAAATCCAAATTAAATTAAAATCACATAAAAAAAAGGGAATTCGAAATCCCCCCCTCCCCCTATTTCCCACGACTCCAAAACCGTTTCTCCCCTCTCTCCCATAAATCTCTCCCCAAACCTAAACTACCCATCAGCCATCTTCACTCTAATATATATTTTTCTCCTAAATCAGATTCCCCTTATTCCCACATCTCTGCAACGAGCTGCAACTCTGCAACAAGAATTCAGGGAAGTTTTCATTTTGAAATCCACGGCAGACTTCAAAGGGTGCCTAATCCTTAACTCAGTCCTAATTGTGGTAAACAATTTCTCTATCGTTTTGTATCTAAATTGCTCATATTTCAGAATCTAACATCGATTGCTATTAACAGAAATCGAAATTTTCCAACTTCAAGAATCTTTCTTTTCAGCCTTGTGAACTCCACAACCAAGGTATAATTTCTACCCAATTCTAAAGCATGAATTTTTAGCTTTTGTTTACAACATATCATCATACTCCACCTCCCACATAACTCAATCAACCAACATCACCGATCAAACCACACCACCAACAATGAACTGAAAAAAAAAATAATCGAACACCCGCTGTGATTAATCGAAAACACAAAAGAACAAAATTTAGTAAAGAGAACTTATCTTGCGGGGTGGTTCGGGTTGGTTTCGGGGCTGCGCGGTGTCGTTTCGGAGCTGTTCGGGGACCGTCGAGCAGCCACCGGACAGCAACAATGGGCAGCGACAGCAGGCGCCTGACTCAGCGCTGCTGTACGACAGCTGTGACCCCACGCGGCGTGCGACGGAGGGGCGAGCAGTAGCTGATCGACGAGCAGAGGCCGCCGGTGTGAGGGTCGACGCGATGGTGGAGGATCTGGACGCGGTGACAGCAGCGTCTCCCGGCACCGAGCGACGGCGACTACACAGCAGCGACCATCGGCGAACAACATAGACGACGATGGAGATTCTAGAAATTTCCGAGTTTGTCGAGAGAGAGAAGGATAGAGAGAGAATGAGAGAGGCGTGTAGAATGCTGGAAGAAAAAGGTTTTGGGCCTTATAATTAAATTAGAGGATTTATTAAAGTATGAGCTCCATTTAATTGTTTGGGCTTTAAAATTTTAATTGGAGATGTAAGGTGGGGAAATAATTAAGCTTTGGGGCTTTTAAATAAATCTTTGGGCCGATAATTAATCGTGACGAAACTATTTAATTAAATCTCGAATTAATTTTGAAATATGAATAATTTAACTCAAGCCCGGAATATATACATAATTTTCTTAACAAAGGGAAATAGTTGCGATAATTCAAGTTATGCGCTTGAATAAATTTTGGGAATTTATTTGACATCGTGGTGTAAAGTATGAGGAGCCAACAGAGGAATTATGGGCACAAGCGGCCGCCGAATAATCGAAAATATGCGAAAATCAAGAAGCGAGATAAAAGACTTTACTTAGGGGGCATGTATATTTATTTATTTAGTTGAAAAACATGTAGATTTATGTATTATCTAAATGTTAAAGGTGAATCATCGCAAGTGAATCGTGATACCAAGGAGAATAAAGTACTTAAGAATTAAGGAGTCTAGGTGGGCTTTCTTTTACTGAAACTCTTTAACGTTTTCAAAACTATGATTATGGTGTAATAAGGGTGGTTTAAACTGTTATGTCATGCCATGTATGCTTGATGATAATATTGTTGCCTGATGCCTAGTTTGTGAGTTCGCTCCATTAGGCTATAGGGCTATGTTAAACAAATTCGGGTCTGAGTAGGGCCGCAAACCCTATCAGGCTAGTGTACACAAGTGGGATCGTGAGCCGTCCTTGCTAGTCGGCCGGTCTCGTGGGCGAATAGTGTGGCCACATTTTCGTCGCACTATGGAAAGAGGATGTGATTGAATGATTGTTGAGAAAGTGGGGAGATTGTTTTGACTGGCCAGTCTATAAAATTGTTTTGTGATACTCGATGATATTTCATTTCTAAATCTAAAACTCGAGTTCACTATGGTATGGATGACATAACTTTCATCAAATGTTTTCGGCATAAGCCACTGAGTATATTAAGTACTCAGCCCTACATGTGTTTTCCCTATGTGCAGGTTGAACAGCGACGAGCAATTGGTGGTGTTGAGCAATTTAAAATTGAAGCATGGTTTGGTTAGTTGTGAACTACGAGTGTCGTTGTGTCTCCACACATGACGTCACTCTTTCTCTTGAACACTTCCGCTGAGACATTGTTTTTACTCATCATTCTTTTAGCTTTGAACCTAATTATTTGGATAATGTCAACCTCTTGGCCCCTTTTTATTAAATATTAATTATTGGTCAAACTCTTTACTGAAACCCTAGTTTCCTTCGTCTGTTTATTAAGTTCTTTTAATCACGATAGCCCGTATTTATTAACACTAAAGGGCGGTCGTGACAACTATGATGACACCATAATTAAAATGACAATCTAGGGAATCAATTTGTTATACATAAGCAAGCAATATATGATACATAGGCAAGCAACTCGTCATATGGTTCCAAGCAATCTGCGATACGAAATTAGAGATAATCAAACAATCTGCGATACATAAGCAAGCAAGCCTGCCACATGGCAAGAGTAAGATTGAATCTGCTCCTAAATCTAAGGTCCTCATTGGTGGTGTGTTGTCATTTTAAATATGGTTGTCATTCAAATACAATCCTATTGAGATATAAATATAGATTGAATAATACTACCTCCGTCCCACAATAAGAGTCACATTTTGCCATTTTGGACTGTCCCACAATAAGAGTCACACTTCACTTTTACCATAAATGGTAAGTCGGTCCCACATTTCACCAACTCACTTCACACACATTCTATTATAAAACCAATATAAAAAATTGGACCCCACATTCCATTAACTTTTTCAACCCACTATTAGAGCATCAGCAATGACGTGGAATTCCCGGCAGAATTCCTGGAAACACCTCCTGCCACGTCATACGGACTTCCCACTACACTGCCACGTCATACGGAATTCCCACAGCACAGTGACGGAATTCCCCGTGGAATTCCCGAAGGAATTTCCACAATAAAAAAAATTCACAAATTCACAAATTAAACAATTTCTGGAAGTAAGAAATTTACGGAATTAAATAGTCGACACAAATAGGGAAAAATATCCCATTATTAAAAAAAAAGAAAAGTACATTTATACTAAATTAAAAAATACATTTCAATAATGCCCACCCCCACATCAACGACACCCCCTCAGTTGCCATACTTCTTCAATAATATCATTCTGGAGTCGAACATGGGCTTGTTTTTGGCGCATGTCGGCGAATGCACGGACTCGATCGACATCGTCGTGGGGTATCCCCTTGCAGACATTGCTAGTGGCCACGCCGTGGCTTGGACCCCGCAGTATCAGCGTCATCGTTGGTCCAATCAGTCAGTGCTGGACCTTCATCTTCGACAATCATGTTGTGCATGATAATACATGCATACATGAGGTCGGCGATGCTGTCAACATACCACAGCCGTGTTGGACCCTTCACTGCCGCCCATCGAGCCTGTAGCACCCCGAATGCCCACTCCACATCCTTGCGCGCTGCCTCCTGACAACCCGCAAAATATATCTTATTTTCATCTGCTAGGCATCTGATCGTCTTCACAAAGACGAGCCACATAGGGTATATCCCATCAGCCAAATAATAGCCCATGTTGTGCTGGTTGCCGTTGGCGACGAAGTTGATGGCCGGACCAACGCCCATGCACTGGTTGTTGAAAAGGGCGACGACTGGAGGACGTTGATGTCGTTGTTGGACCTGGCTACTCCAAAATAGGCATGCCAGATCCACAACCGGTAGTTAGCTATCGCTTCAAGGATCATCGTGGGATTCTTGGCCTTGAAACCAGTTGTGTACATCCCTTTCTATGCAGCGGGGCAGTTCTTCCTTTCCCAGTGCATACAATCTATGTTGCCTAACATCCCCGGAAACCCGTGCTGATTCCCGTGATTATCCAGCAGAGCTTGAAAATCTTCGGAGGTAGGCTTCCGAAGATACCTATCCCCGAATATCTCTCTAACGCCCTGACAAAAATACTTCAGGCAGTCGCGGGCAGTCGTCTCGCATATGTGGAGGTACTCGTCGAACATGTAGCTCGAACCTCCATATGCCAACTGCCTAATTGTGGCAGTGCACTTCTGAATCAGCATGTGGCGGGGTTTACCAGCCGCATCCTCCCGCAACTTTCAGCGACCGCTGGATAGGGTCCAACACGCACCACTGGGTTGTGCTTTTTTTCCAGCTTCCAGATTTTGACCTTTATCTGTCTTTTTCAGCTCTATGTTGCACATTTCTCACAAAACACGTCAAAATATTAAAATGGATAATATATGCAAATAATGGACATGTAATGCAACTTTGATACTCAAATCTGCGATACATAGGCAAACAACTCGACATATGATTCCAAGCAATCTACAATATGAAATCAGAGCACTATTGTAACGCCTCGTTTTTCTAAACCTAATTTTTTTGAACCCTAAAGTACTTGCAATTAATGAAATATTTATTGCGAAGTCCGTGAATTAATTGTTGAGTGGAATTGTTGCTGGAGTAGAGATTGTGAAATAAATTACTCCGCAAATTTAAAATAATTCCTTTCCGTGAGAAATAAATATATTGGACTCAATCTGCGAGTAGGATCGAATAAATTGAATAAATAATATAAAAAAATCCAGTTCGTGACAAAAAAAAATTGTGGACTGCACAATTTAAAATAAAATACAAAGGACTGTGAATTAAACTAATCTAGTTAAATATTATCCCTGTTGACTTGGTCATCAATCGACATTAATTCTATTTTAATTAAAGATTCTACAGAGATTTCCCTCATTCGTGATGAGATTTTTCTCCTCCGTGATCTATAAATAAATACCAAATAAATCCAAATTAAATTAAAATCACATAAAAAAAAGGGAATTCGAAATCCCCCCCCCCTATTTCCCACGACTCCAAAACCGTTTCTCCCCTCTCTCCCATAAATCTCTCCCCAAACCTAAACTACCCGTCAGCCATCTTCACTCTAATATATATTTTTCTCCTAAATCAGATTCCCCTTATTCCCACATCTCTGCAACGAGCTGCAACTCTGCAACAAGAATTCAGGGAAGTTTTCATTTTGAAATCCACGGCAGACTTCAAAGGGTGCCTAATCCTTAACTCAGTCCTAATTGTGGTAAACAATTTCTCTATCGTTTTGTATCTAAATTGCTCATATTTCAGAATCTAACATCGATTGCTATTAACAGAAATCAAAATTTTCCAACTTCAAGAATCTTTCTTTTCAGCCTTGTGAACTCCACAACCAAGGTATAATTTCTACCCAATTCTAAAGCGTGAATTTTTTGCTTTTGTTCACAACATATCATCCTACTCCACCTCCCACATAACTCAATCAACCAACATCACCGATCAAACCACACCACCAACAATGAACCGAAAAAAAAAATAATCGAACACCCGCTGTGATTAATCGAAAACACAAAAGAACAAAATTTAGTAAAGTGAACTTATCTTGCGGGGTGGTTCAGGTTGGTTTCGGGGTTGCGCGGTGTCGTTTCGAAGCTGTTCGGGGACCGTCGAGCAGCCACCGGACAGCAACAATGGGCAGCGACAGCAGGCGCCTGACTCAGCGCTGCAGTACGACAGCTGTGACCCCACGCGGCGTGCGACGGAGGGGCGAGCAGTAGCTGATCGACGAGCAGAGGCTGCCGGTGTGAGGGTCGACGCGATGGTGGAGGATCTGGACGCGGCGACAGCAGCGTCTCCCGGCACCGAGCGACGGCGACTGCACAGCAGCGACCGTCGGCGAACAACAGAGACGACGACGGAGATTCTAGAAATTTCTGAGTTTGTCGAGAGAGAGAAGGATAGAGAGAGAATGAGAGAGGCGTGTAGAATGCTGGAAGAAAAAGGTTTTGGGCCTTATAATTAAATTAGAGGATTTATTAAAGTATGAGCTCCATTTAATTGTTTGGGCTTTAAAATTTTAATTGTAGATGTAAGGTGGGGAAATAATTAAGCTTTGGGGCTTTTAAATAAATCTTTGGGCCGATAATTAATCTTGACGAAACTATTTAATTAAATCTCGAATTAATTTTGAAGTATGAATAATTTAACTCAAGCCCGGAATATATACATAATTTTCTTAACAAAGGGAAATAGTTGCGATAATAAGTTATGCGCTTGAATAAATTTTGGGAATTTATTTGACATCGTGGTGCAAAGTACGAGGAGCCAACAGAGGAATTATGGGCACAAGCGGCCGCCGAATAATCGAAAATATGCGAAAATCAAGAAGCGAGATAAAAGACTTTTTAGGGGGCATGCATATTTATTTATTTAGTTCAAAAGCATGTTGATTTATATATTATCTAAATGTTAAAGGTGAATCATCGCAAGTGAATCGTGATACCAAGGAGAATAAAGTACTTAAGAATTAAGGAGTCTAGGTGGGCTTTCTTTTACTGAAACTCTTTAACGTTTTCAAAACTATGATTATGGTGTAATAAGGGTGGTTTAAACTGTTATGTCATGCCATGTTTGCTTGATGATAATATTGTTGCCTGATGCCTAGTTTGTGAGTTCGCTCCATTAGGTTATAGGGCTATGTTAAACAAATTCGGGTCTGAGTATGGCCGCAAACTCTATCAGGCTAGTGTACACAGGTGGGATCGTGAGCCGTCCTTGCTAGTCGGCCGGTCTCGTGGGCGAATAGTGTGGCCACACTTTCGTCGCACTATGGAAAGAGTATGTGATTGAATGATTGTTGAGAAAGTGGGGAGATTGTTTTGACTGGCCAGTCTATAAAATTGTTTTGTGATACTCGATGATATTTCATTTCTAAATCTAAAACTCGAGTTCACTATGGTATGAATGACATAACTTTCATCAAATGTTTTCGGCATAAGCCACTGAGTATATTAAGTACTCAGTCCTGCATGTGTTTTCCCTATGTGCAGGTTGAACAGCAACGAGCAATTGGTGGTGTTGAGCAATTTAAAATTGAAGCATGGTTTGGTTAGTTGTGAACTACGAGTGTCGTTGTGTCTCCACACATGACGTCACTCTTTCTCTTGAACGCTTCCGCTGAGACATTGTTTTTACTCATCATTCTTTTAGCGTTGAACCTAATTATTTGGATAATGTCAATCTCTTGGCCCCTTTTTATTAAATATTAATTATTGGTCAAACTCTTTACTGAAACCCTAGTTTCCTTCGTCTGTTTATTAAGTTCTTTTAATCACGATAGCCCGTATTTATTAACACTAAAGGGCGGTCGTGACAACTATGATGACACCATAATTAAAATGACAATCTAGGGAATCAATTTGTTATACATAAGCAAGCAATATATGATACATAGGCAAGCAACTCGTCATATGGTTCCAAGCAATCTGCGATACGAAATTAGAGATAATCAAACAATATGCGATACATAAGCAAGCAAGCCTGCCACATGGCAAGAGTAAGATTGAATCTGCTCCTAAATCTAAGGTCCTCATTGGTGGTGTGTTGTCATTTTAAATATGGTTGTCATTCAAATACAATCCTATTGAGATATAAATATAGATTGAATAATACTACCTCCGTCCCACAATAAGAGTCACATTTTGCCATTTTGGTCTGTCCCACAATAAGAGTCACACTCCACTTTTACCATAAATGGTAAGTAGGCCCCACATTTCACCAACTCACTTCACACACATTCTATTATAAAACCAATATAAAAAATTGGACACCACATTCCATTAATTTTTTCAACCCACTATTAGAGCATCAGCAATGACGCGAAATTCCCGGCAGAATTCCAGAAAACACCTTCTGCCACGTCATACGGACTTCCCACTACACTGCCACGTCATACGGAATTCCCACAGCACAGTGACGGAATTCCCCGTGGAATTCCCGAAGGAATTTCCACAATAAAAAAAATTCACAAATTCACAAATTAAACAATTTCTGGAAGTAAGAAATTTACGGAATTAAATAGTTGACACAAATAGGGAAAAATATCTCATTAATAAAAAAAAGAAAAGTACATTTTTACCAAATTAAAAAATACATTTCAATAATGCCCACCCCCACATCAACGACGCCCCCTCCGTTGCCATACTTCTTCAATAATATCGTTCTGGAGTCGAACAAGGGCTTGTTTTTGGCGCATGTCGGTGAATGCACGGACTCGATCGACATCGTCGTGGGGTATCCCCATGCGGACATTGCTAGTGGCCACGCCGTGGCTTGGACCCCGCAGTATCAGCGTCATCGTTGGTCCAATCAGTTAGTGCTGGACCTTCATCTTCGACAATCATGTTGTGAATGATAATACATGCGTACATGATGTCGGCGATGCTGTCAACATACCACCGCCGTGTTGGACCCTTCACTGCCGCCCATCGAGCCTGTAGCACCCCGAATGCCCGCTCCACATCCTTGCGCGCTGCCTCCTGACAACCCGCAAAATATATCTTCTTTTCATCTGCTAGGCATCTGATCGTCTTCACAAAGACGAGCCACATAGGGTATATCCCATCAGCCAAATAATAGCCCATGTTGTGCTGGTTGCCGTTGGCGACGAAGTTGATGGCCGGACCAACGCCCATGCACTGGTTGTTGAAAAGGGGCGACGACTGGAGGACGTTGATGTCGTTGTTGGACCCGGCTACTCCAAAATAGGCATGCCAGATCCACAACCGGTAGTCAGCTATCGCTTCAAGGATCATCGTGGGATTCTTGGCCTTGAAACCAGTAGTTTACATCCCTTTCTAGGCAGCGGGGCAGTTCTTCCTTTCCCAGTGCATACAATCTATGTTGCCTAACATCCCCGGAAACCCGTGCTGATTCCCGTGATTATCCAGCAGAGTCTGACAATCTTCGGAGGTAGGCTTCCGAAGATACCTATCCCCGAATATCTCTCTAACGCCCTAACAAAAATACTTCAGGCAGTCGCGGGCAGTCATCTCGCATATGTGGAGGTACTCGTCGAACATGTCGTTCGAACCTCCATATGCCAACTGCCTAATTGTGGCAGTGCACTTCTGAATCAGCATGTGGCCGGGTTTACCAGCCACATCCTCCAAAGCGCCCACGATACGCATAAAGAGGGACGATGCATCCTAAACCGTCGCCGGAATAGATTCTTCCCAACCCGTGGTTCCGGCGCAAAGTAATCCTCGTACAACCGCCTGTGGGCAGCGAGGTGGTCCTGGGGCACTATAGTGCGACGATGGATGGGTCGAGGCATCGCCGACGCCGAGGCCGGTTATTCCTCCCTCTCCGCGGCCTCCCGCATACGTGCATGTATCATCCGCATCATGTGTTCATAATGCCCACCACCACCACTACCACCACCACCACTACCACTACTACTACTACTATCACTACCACTACCACTACCACTACCGGCCATTACAGATATATAAAAGAAATTTAGAGAGAGAGAAACTTGTTAATACAAGTGGTGCGAATGAAATGAAGTTCAACGGGATGTATTTATAGGAACCGCAAAAAAAACATTTAATGCATTAAACGGGAATTCCGCGTGAGTCAACACAATGGCGGACGTCAGTGCGGAATTCCCTGCGAAATTTCACGGAACGTCGCGGAACTCTGAATTCCTTTGGGGAATTACGTATCCGTGCATGGGACGCACAATAGCGGACGTCCGCCACGAAATTCACGCAGGCCGGTGGGAATTCCGCGGCGACGTCCGCCATTGCTGATGCTCTTATTTACATTTCTTAAAATTCGTGCCCACACAAAATGTGACTCCTAATGTGGGCCGGAGGTAGTAAATAGTAAGGGTATGCAAATTGCAATTCTGAGTTCAATTTACTTTTATAAGTAAATGGTCTCACACTACACATAATTAATACTTTCTCACTTCATCTATAAAAAATTGTCTCATATTTTCTTTATTAGTATTTCGTGTACTGCAAAATATTTTTCGAGTGCTTGAATATTGTAAAAATCCTTCGATTATTTTTCAAGGAATAAAACAAATTATTTTTGTCACGTGTTATATTTTTATATTTAATGGTTGTTTTAGATATTTAAATGTATAATAAAAAATAAGTCAAATCATTTGTTTAGTAGATTGGTTGTGCCAAAGTATTTATTTTTCGGAAAAGAAGTTTTGTTAAGCCAAATAAGTATGCTCACCTTGCTAGTCAAACAAATAGAAAATGATCAAAACAAAACATGGCATTACATAACATCATTTTCTCATAAAACATACATGAAACTAACTTATACTCCCTCCGTCCATAAAAAATAGTCTCATTTGTGGACGACACGTGTTCTAATGAGAAATTGATAGAGTAAGAGAGAAAAAGAAAAAATAGATAAAGTATGAGAGTGAAACTATCTATTTTTTTAGAAATGAGACTATTTTCTTATGAAAATCCCATAATGACAAAATAAGATTATTTTCCATGGACGGAGGGAGTATTTAGGAAGAAATACCACACAATAACAATAATGTAGGATAGAAAATCCACCACGTTTGCTTAGATTATTAATTGAAATTCTCAGTTCAATCTTAACTTTCTTGCCGGTATAGTTCCTTCTAAAATAAGAATAACATACTAACCAGACTCAATAAAATATTCGAACTTCAATAGAATGCATGCGTGATAATTTTATTTCCTAGTCTTTTCTTAGGGAACTTTACACATTCTTTTGCATTGATTAATTAAATCTGGATATTAATTCATGTCGAAGTTACCAAAATAATCCAACATATTAGCCACCATTAAAGTAATCAATCTAGATCAAAGAATTGATTAATCAACCCATTTAAAGAATTATTTAAATATAGTCCACTTAAAGTCAGTCCTATTTTATACAATTCATTGGCCCATCATGGAAGTACTCACATGCCCAAGAATATGTCTATCTATACTATTGAAGGGGAGTTTTGGGAATATACTGATTTTTGTTTATGGATTTGTACATTTAACTGCCGGTAAAGTGAGCCTTTAAAATGAGTCACCTTGATAATTACTAGGGTACACGTTTACACCATATTTTTTCCTCCTTATATATATATATTTTTTCTTTTATGTATTTATTTAAAAACATTATAAATTTACATTAATAATTAGCAAATTAGACATGCAAAATATAATAGTGGCAGCATTTCACTAAATCATACTCAAATGTGTTGTTTTTGAATAAACTGCACAATTGAAACAAAAATATAACATGATTTTAATTAGTGAATTTTTGATTGATTGACAAATCAATTAATGAGATTAATCTTAATTTATGGGATTGATGAGATTAACTATCATTTAATTTGTAGTTTTGAAATTTAGAGAAATTAGGTTGTTAAGATAATTGTCGATTGATTGGCAATTAATGAGACTCTAGGTTTTCAATACAAACAGGCCGCACTTCTTCTATAAAATTTACTCCTATTTTCGATTAATTTATCCTCTGAACTTATCTTCCAGTTTCACTCTGTCTCTTCTCCTAATTTATTAGGAGACTAAAATAAAAATTTAAATAAAAATTAAAATAAAGAAGTGGTAGTGATTAAAAATTGAACATGATTTTGATTGGTGAATTTTGCCAAATTGCGAATTCATTCTTAATCTATGGAATTGGGCGATTGGCGACATTAATATGTAGTCGGATAGGCGTTGATTAGTATTTTTAGTTTTTTTAATGGTTCAATTTCTGCCACGTTATAAGGACATTCCACTGTACAATGACAGACATCCTCAAGGACATCCCGACGGACTTCTCACAATAATAAAAATTCACAAATTTACCAAATTAAACAATTTACGGAATTAAACAATTTACAGAATTAAAATTTCGACACAAATACGTCCTGACGGACTTCTCACAATAATAAAAATTCACAAATTCACCAAATTAAACAATTTACGGAATTAAACAATTTACAGAATTAAAATTTCAACACAAATACGGATGAAGAAGTGCAATGATAATTTCATTAAATAAAAAAAATAAAAAAATTATAATGCAATAGACACTTCATCGTCCCTTTAATTTTTTTTACTTATACAATTGATTAATGTACGTGGATTCCAAAAAAATGACAAGTGTTATATTGACAGTAAATTTACGAAGTACTATAAATTAATAAATAAAAATGTTTGTGGTGTCCTCTCAAATTTCAATTGTCGTTATATCTTTCAATTTGAATTTACTTTCCCCAAATCATAGATCCCCAAATGAAGGAACCAATTCCCGTCGGCACCCTTCCGCCTTTCTCACGCCGGCGACTACACTCCATCACCGGTCCGATTTCTCCCCAAACAATTCGACGCAGCCTCCGTTCGGTCGATTAAAGTCATTTTGAATTCCTCCCAAATTTCAATTCCGCCTGACCGCTACTGCCGTCGGTCAACAGCAGCCGGCACCGACTCTCCTTTGCGCACACACTCGCTGGACTCGCTTGCAGACAGCGGCCTCCGTTGCTTCGGAGTCGCTCCCTCCGTTCCAGTTGCACTCTCCTCGGTCTGGAATCGCCGACGTCGCGTACACCAGCCGCCGCGTCGCAAGGCTGTCATGCCGTCAGTCCATCCGTCGGATATCAGGTGCCGCCGAGCGGTTGGAGGCACTCGAGAATCCACCGAGCAGTTGCTGCCGTCGGGGTCTCACTTCGGTCTCCAGCCATATCGGCTGCATGTCACAGTCAATTTCGTCGGACAGCCGTGGACTTCTCGGCTTAGGTAAGTTTCCATTAATTTTTCAGTTTACAAATTTTATCTTCCTGTTTGGCTAGATATGTTAGGGAGTTAGATTTGTATTCATGAGATTGGGTTTTCTTCTTGAAGCTAATAAACTTGTTGTGATGTCCAAACATTCTTGGGTTGATATTGCTTGCTTATTTGTAGATTGGTGTTATCCCTTTGAGCATTTATCTTAAAATTTGGGCTCAACCATTGTGAAAGCTAGACCCACTGACTCTCTATTTCTCTCTCGGTTTTGGTGGTGAAACAATTGTGTGATAGTGAAACTGATTGGGAGTAGGAGTATATCTATCTATCTATATACACTATAACTGTAGTTTGTTGGGATTTTCGGCAGAGGTGAAATCTGCAATTTCTTGGCTTGTTGTATCTGGGATGTACTCATAGAAATTAATAGGGTTGTTGCTAAAGTTGTTATTTATGTTACAGATATTGTTATTGCTATTTACACGTCAAAATGCACATGATTATTGCAGGTTGACTTGGAAAAATTTGCAAGGAATCTTCCTCTTCACCTTATTGC
Organism: Salvia splendens; assembly: GCF_004379255.2. Classification (NCBI taxonomy): domain Eukaryota; kingdom Viridiplantae; phylum Streptophyta; class Magnoliopsida; order Lamiales; family Lamiaceae; genus Salvia; species Salvia splendens. Next base: position 13,563,829 of record NC_056052.1, read on the forward strand.
AGAGATTATGGTTTGGGAAAGGGAAAAATCCACGTTCAAGTATTTGCTATGTGGAATTCTTCACTTACATTCTATGTGTGATCTTGCCTCTCGGGTGCCCAAAATTGAACAGGTTATCGGAAGTGATACTGTGTTATCTATCATCATATCAAGCAGATGGCATTGCTCTATTTTTTTGTTAATTTTCAAAAGTCCTATATTACACTTATAATTGGATTTGTGTGCTGATTGATGCAAGACAACAAACATAAACGGATGGAAAGAAACTCTTTATTTTGACTTGGTTGCTTTACTAGCGACTTTATTCTCTGTGGTTTTTTTCCACTGCATCATGTAACAGTATGTTTGTTTTCACTTTCCTTTTTTTGCTTTAAGTTGCTTTTGGTTGCTTCTCATTTTTCATTCTCAATATTATGAGATTTGCAGTCAGGTTTAAAAGTATTTTAACAAGTTTTTTTGTAGTTATCCTGACAACCTTTTTGCATAATTTCCTCTAGTTTTCTGTAACAGCAGTTGCTAATGTTTTTGCATAAACCACAACTTTCTAAGATCATAAACTCACCCATCATTTGTATGATATGAGCTACTTAATGCTTTATAGGTTTTTTAGTTCCACCTCTCCAGAGCCCTTTAACCTTTAACCTTTAATTACTTTGATTCACAGCTCCTTATCTTCACATTGATCCTAGCTCTTTATTAATTTATCTTCCCTGTTTTTTGTACTTGAAATATAGTCATTCTCAAGATCTGGCAACATATTTTTTACGTGTGTTATGATGTGGTTATATGCGTATACATCCTCAGTATGCCCCTTAATTCATATATCATCATATGTTTTCTTCAGATATTGCTTGAAGATATGAAGATATCAGAACAACTGATTGACCTGGTTTTTTATCTGTTGTTTGTAGATATGTACTTACTACTTCGTATCCAGGAATCTCACACCATTCCCAATGACATGGTTCTTCTTCATGCGGCTCTCGTAGCTTGTAGTCTACAATTGTTGACAGTCATTGTTTCTCCACATTAAGCATTGACTGCGTATTACAAGGTAGCAATCCAGGATTTGGTGAAAACTGAGAACATTAAATTACTAGTTTAATGTTATAAATCTTCCCACTTCATCTTCTTGATTGTTGTTATTTCAAAGTGTTATCAAATTATGTTGTGGCTGAGTATGTGGAGTTTGTGGCAGGTGTACATATTCAAAGAGGCAGCATTTGCTGCTGTTTGTGTAGATGTCAAGTATCTGCAGACGAACGATTCATCTAGAAGTGCATCCCCTACTACTGAAGAGACCTTGAATCATCTCTGGAAGCAGTGTGATTCTTCTCTTCAATTTCTACAGCCCCTGTATCAGCAAAAGATGTTCCGGGAATGCATTGTTAACAACCAGGTTTTTCTAGATTTTACCCTGTCATCTGATTAGAATTTTTACTACCTGAACGCATTGACATTTCTTTAATAAACCTGCTTCACTCACCACATTTATCATTATGTGCATGCATGCATTCTGTACTTAATGCATTTTTAAGGATATCTAAGATTGACAATCTTCTTTGTAGGTTATTTATAAGTCAATTTGAGTCCCGAATTGTTCGTTCTGCATCGGAAGATCATTTAGTCCATGTAAAACCTCTCTGGCTTAACCTAGCTTAACCTATGGATATCAGTCATCCTTTTCCATAAAATGTTAAGTGCATCTGTTTTTATCATAATCATATCCGTTGTCTTCTTGATAAGATTTTAATGAAGTTTGTTTCTTCTTGCAGGAGCTTGGGAAGGGGTGGACTGCAGAGCAACTAGCTTCCTGTGTTGGACTCGGCTCTGATGAAAAAAGGAGTAGCTCTACTTCTCATCTTTGTAGTCGTCAAAATCCTGGTCTTTGAGGATTCTGGTAACTCTACTTCTCATCTTTTTCGGGTGTTATTCAAACCCGTATATACTCAACTTGCGATGTTTCCTACTTATACATGAGTGCCTAGCTGCTATTTTCTCTCATTCATGCCTGATATGTTGAATTTTATAGAGAATTTAAATGTTTATTGACATGTTATGATTAAGAGTAAATTTTCGAGAGGTTGTCTATCACGGCTCTCTAATATGTGCATCTCCCTAGTTTTTAATGATTTCATACACATCACCAGTCGATAAACAAAGGATATTAGCTTCATAAATATCCAAAAATTGCCCTAGTACTATGCTACTTTGTAGTGAGAACGAAAAGCTTCCACGAACAGTGTAACAGTGTTTCACCACTTGCTATTTGTGTGTGCATGCAAGATTTTCTCTCCATTGATTGTCACTACTTTCACCACTTTTTTTGGGTTATTAGTGTAGAGTTCGTTTCTCTCGAGGGTTGGTCCGTAAACTTGTTGTTGCTTACTAACTTCTGGAGAACTAGGTTTCCCGTGCTTCAAATACAGTGACAATTGTGTTCTTTGGTGCCCGATTTCTTGAGCTAAAAAGAGAGAACTATTCCGGTTTTGAAAAATAAATTGAAAAAGCCATAGGGCCGATCAACTGAATAAGAGCTTTATGAGTTGCAATCTTGTTGATATTGGTGCATAAAAATGATTTAGGCAATAGGACTAAAAGCCTCATATCCAAATTATCACATGCCTAACCCTACATAAACCACTAGTGAGCCGGTTTGAGCCCCAAAAGCCTAATTTCTTTGTTGAAAATTTTGAAGTCACTATATTAGCCTACTTATTATATCCGTTTGTTGGCCTATATTTTCTACCATAGTCACTAAAATTAAAGTGCTAGCACATTCTTGGGAGGGTATTTATGGTGGTAAGGATAAGATGGAAGTCCTGGAACATTCATTGGGTTGTATTCATTTATATTGAGATACAAATGAAAAAAGCTGTCTCTTCAAACAAAAGTAAAATAAAAAGGCAGCCTTTAATGTGTAAAAAAAAGCCAATGCTTGAAAAAATAAAAAAAGTAAAAAGGCAGCCTTTCATGTGTTAAAAAAAGCCAAGGCTAGAAAAAAATAAATAAAAAGGCAGCCTTTCATGTGTAAAAAAAAGCCAAGGCAAGTAAAAAAAATAAAATAAAAAGGCAGCCTTTCATGAGTTAAAAAAGCCAAGGCTAGAAAAAAGAATATCGAGCAAAAAACAGAATTATGCTCAAAAGAATAAGATGACTTGGTTTAGATGGTTGAAAAATCTCAAGTTTGGGGTGTTGAGCTGTCAGAATTTTGTACGCATTCAGTGAGATGGGAAGGATGTTGTGAGGGACGTGCTAGCATTTTAAGAATGGTGATAAGCTACTTATCCAAATATGATCACACCTTTACCAAAAGCCCCGTTACATCCAAATGAAAAAGACCTTTTGATTTATGCATTATATTGACTTGTGAGCGATGAATTTTGCTTGATTTTGGGAGAAAGATCTTATGTGCTTAAAATAAAGAATAGCTGGAAGAACTTCTCTTTATGAATTAGCGACGATGGTTTGAGACTCCCAAGACATAAATCGAACTTACATTGAAGCATTGGATGCCTAGCTCTTAGGGAATTAGTTCGTGTACAATTCTTGTTCTAAAGTCTTACTCGCACGTGAATTCGGGCTCAACCTAATTTCTCTAAATGATTCATGTGATTTGACGTGACTTGAAGTAGAGGATTATCAAATGTCTTGTGAATGTGCTTATTTATCTAACTTGCTTGAGGGCGAGCAAGACTTATGTTTGGGAAGTAATTGATGTGTGTGGGTAATTGTTTAACTTGTTATTACAAAATGGATGGAATGGAGGGTAGTGTACTACTGCTCCAGTTCAATTTTGACCACCTCACTATTTATTCCAGCGAGTTGAAGGGTATAAAGCTGCAACCAATATTTGCTTCAATATTCAAACATTTATTTAATAAACCTAACTTTAGTTCCATATTTAGTGTGTCGTTTCATACTAAAGCCATCAATGAAGAACTATTGCCAAATCTTTATGATGCTCTACACTTGTTGGTACCTGATAAAATTGGGGTTGGACTTGCTTTGTCTAATTCTGAAGAACACGATATCATCATGATACCAGGATGTGTGGTTAGTTATTCTCTTCTTTGTACATACATTTAGACATAATTTTTTGTTTAGTTGTAGGAAGTGGAATACATACAACACTTTATTATTTTTATCTCCTTGTTGCACTAAACCTGTAACCCTTTTCTTGGCTGTGTATTCAGGAAAGACTTTCTGTTTGAGTCAGATTGCAGAGCTGCTGTGTACCAATCCCGTTGCGTTTGAGGCTATTGAGATAATTCAGCATATTCTCGTGTTACTCTTAGTCGATTTGAAGGCCTCTCTAAGCATTTAGATTCGTTCTTGCAAATGTTATCTCTCGTGGAACTAAGGTGTTTTCTGTGATAGTTCCTAGTGCATAAATAGACTAGAAAGTACTTAGTCGATCTGAAGGTCGAGGGTGGTAGTGGGCGACTGAGTTCTTAACTTAAAAGACGAGGGGGACACGGTGGAAAACTGAAGGCAAAAGTCTATTTATTGATTTTTGAGCTTGCTTTGTGATCTTCTGTTTCTTGGTTGTTGCGCCTCTATTTTTCCTACTTATTTAATTCATTCTTTGCTGCATTTTGCAGCTTTATAATTGATCTGTTACATATATTATATTTTTGTATGTTATACTGTGCCCGACGTTTTTCTACTTTTTCTAATCCACTTTTTGCTACCTTGCAGCATAATTAATTCATACATACATAGATAGCATCCTATTTTTCTTTGTCTCATATGCCCTATACAAATATGTGCTATATAAGTGTTTCTTTGATATGTAAACCCCATTGATTGTCAAGTCTTTGCTTCTTAATATATCTGTTAAATGTTTTTATAGTCTCTTTCCCAGTTACTTACTACACATATTTCCTTTTTACTTTGGCATTTAGTTTGTAGGACTTGCATCTAAAAAAAAGAAATCGTGGGCCTTGGAAACTGGTTGATGACTCAATTAGTGTCAAGTAAAGATACTTTATATGAGGTTAGTGTTGCCACTACTGTAGCAGGGTGACTGATCTTTCTCATGATTTTAATATTTTTGCAATGCAGGATTGGAAATTGCAGCTTGTTGCCACTAAGTAGTAAATACTTTAACTACAATAGATGGAATCTAGACTACTTCGATTTCTGTATATTTGAGTTTGTTTTCTTTACCTGTCCGTTTGATGATTATGATTGATACAACAAATTCTGGTTTACTGAGTGAACATAAGAACAGATTAATAGTGTTGTAATATACTATTCAACTTAACTATGAGTTGTAATGTTACCCCGTTCTAAAATTTTCAGCTTGCCTGTAATGTTTATCCTTTGTGAATGCTTCTGCTTCAGTATCAGTCAATAATCATCACTTGTGACTCACCATATGTTGTGTATTGCTGCATCAACTTGTGACTCACCTTATGCTGTGTATTGCTTGAGCTGCTTTAGATGCTTTGGGGAAGCTTGCAAATTCAAGAGTTTGTTCCTTCCTAGGTTATTGGTTAATGTTATTATTTTGAATTTTAGTCTAACCTTGGATTTATGACATTCCCATGTTTTCCTTCGAGAGTAAAGTATTAGAGCGGTTTCTGGACTGTCTCATTGAGTAGTACTGCTCCAGTTTAGTTTTGACCACCTCACTATTTATTCCAGCGAGTTGAAGGGTATAAAGCTTCAACCAATATTTGCTTCAATATTCAAACTTTTATTTATTAAACCTAACTTTAGTTCGATATTAAGCGTGTCATTTCATACTAAAGCCATCAATGAAGAACTTCTGCATAATCAGTCTGATGCTCTACACTTGTCTGTACCTGATAAAATTGAAGTTGGTCTAGCTTTGTCTAATTCTGAAGAACACGATACCAGGATGTGTGGTTAGTTATTCTCTTCTTTGTACATACATTTAGATATAATTTTTTGTTTAGTTGTAGGAAGTGGAATACATACAATAATTTCTACGTGTTGCACTAAACGTGTAACCCTTTTCTTGTGTGTGTGCAGGAAAGAAATTCTTTTCGGGTCAGATTTCAGAGCTGTGTGCCAATCCTGTTGCACTTGAGGCTACTGAGATAATTCAGCATATTCTTTTTGAAGTGATCTGTTTGGTCAAGTTCCTCAACAATTTATTTTGACCTAACATCTCTTATATGCTAGTTAGGTAGTTTTATACGTAGTCTACTGTGTTTGAGTTTTTTATCTTTACCTGTCCGTTTGATGTTTATGATTGATAAATCAAATTATTGGTTTACTGAGTGAACATGATCCCAGATAAATAATGTCATAAAATACTCTTCAACCTAACTATGTTAATTGTAATGTTACCCTGTTGTAAAATTTTCAGCTTGCCTATAATGTTTATCCTTTGTGAATGCTTCTACTTCAGATCAGTCATTAAGCATCAACGCGTGACTCACCTTACGTTGGGTATTGCTTTACGAGCTGTTTTAGATGCTTTGTGGAAGCCTGCAGATTCGGAAGTTTGTTCCTTCCTAGGTTATCAGTGAATGTTATTATTGTGAATTATTGTCTGACCTTGGATTTATGACATTATGATGTTTTCATTTGGGAGTAAGGCATTGGAGCAGTTTGTGGACCGTCTTATTGAGTGGCCACAATACTGCCATCATATCCTACACTTTGCAGCATTTATAGAGAGGGATCTTAACAGTATTTCAACGGCTTATACTTAACCTGATGTTGGCCACCGTAGTGCCAATGCTGATCATCGACGCGGTCATTTTGGTTTCAGATTGCAGGCCCATTATTTTCTCTGATCGGACCTGGCAGCATCTCGTGTGGATTAGCAATTCCCCTCTTCGATCTCACTACAACAGAGACCACCAAGTTCTCTAGATGAGAGTTGACTCCTAATTACATGAAGCCATCACAACACACCTACCCTTCCTAAGGCAAGTAATAGGGTCTTTGTCTTCTTTGATGTAGTTCACTTGATACTTTTTCTATTTTTACCTTGTTTTTAATTTTATTTTTGTGAGCTAATCTACTCAAACCCACAATGTAGTCACTCAGTGGTGCTTTGCTGTCAATACAATTTGCCTCATCGGGTTTACAACGGTCTTCTAGATCAACCTCAGCAAGTAAATTATCACGTTTAACTGTGCTACTTTCTCTCATTGTGCGCTTTATGGATTACATTAACATTAGGACTGGTGTTACAACTTTGAGAACAGAAACTCTCGTATAGGTGATTGGATGTATCTGTCTTATAATTTTTTGGTCTCTGTTTACACTTTATCTTGATCCTTTTGGTTTTCCTATGCTTTTATGACTTAGCATATTACAAGTTCTATTAATTGCACATATAACTTTATCCTACCGGTTAAATAAAATCTCACACTTCTGAATTCTTTCTTCATTCCTGATTACTTTCTCGCTTTCCTTTCCCCCCTTTGTTTCTTTATTATTTGTTTTAATTCAGGAGTAGTGCACTTTTGGTTTCCTTTCACACCGGGTAATGGAGGCGTTCTGATTCTGGTTCAGGCCGTCATGAACTTAAAGTTATCGGGCTCAGACAATAATTCCTCATACATGGCTGCTATCTCGTGCCTAAAATCTAAAGCTTTATCTATTGTGAGTGCACTTTCCAATTAAGATAAGTTGATATGTGTTTAAATCTTAAAACTGTTGGTAAAGTTAGCACACCTTAAAATTTTATGTGCTTGTACTTGTGCTTGGTGTGGTTGTGTGAACAGGCCCTTAATTCTTCAAAGTAAGTGTGATTTTTTCCGCTGCAGCTTTTGCAACTCTGTGAAACTGAAAGTGTATCATACCTGGATGAGGTGGCCAGCAACACAACAATTCAAAATATGGCAAAGTCTGTTGGACTCGAGGTATTGGTTTTTAAAATCAAAGTATCATGCAGTTTCTGTCATAACTCAGAGAGAGATATATGTTCTATTGTTACAATTACATTGAAAATCAAAGTTTTGTACTCTGAAATGAACTGAAATAATCTTAAATGTACTGCAGAAATTTAACACATCGAGAAAATCCAAATACGACACATTTCCAACTTTTTCTTGTGATTTTTAACTACTTATTAGTAATGCCTAGTCGCAAATGGGTCTATAACAAATGTTTATAGTATTTACTGTACAATAAACATTGCAATATCTGCACTTTGAGAAGATTTTGCCTTCTATACATATTAGTTATCAAAATTTTCATTTTTCCTTGGTGCTATCATTATCATGGGCATTTGTTTTGTATAGGTTCTTGCATTGCTGGTAAAAGCTTGGAATAGATTCAAGACAGGTATATGCTCCCTCCGAGGCAAGTTTCTACACTGGAACTTAATATAAAGCGCTTGGCAGATATCGTCTCAGATGCTTTAAATTTTTCGGTCATTCAAATTTTAGTTCTCTCATCATTTTATAAATTTGATCATTCTATAATTTTTTGTGGGGATTGGATCTCCTTGAGGACACCCTTCGGTTCCTTGCTTGCATTTTTCTACGCTCGCCTTAGTATTCTGTGTTCAGCACCTTCTACCTCCTCTTATGAATACAGTCGGCAACATATAGTTTTTGGTATCATGGTGATGAGAAAGCTGAAATTCACTGTGCTGAAGAATGACATGATTGCATCTGCTCAGCAAGTTCAGTATGCAAAATAAGTTGCCTTAAGAAACATTCTGGCATCTGAGAAGATTAAGAAAATTAGCATCTGAGAAGATTAAGAAAATTAGCTTGGTTCCAGAGCATGTGTTAATGACATAGCTCTGAAGTATTTCTTAAGATTTACCTTTTCCTTCTATTGTTTGAGGGTGTTCGATACATTTGGATCTATCGCCTAGGTTAATCAATAAGATTTATTTTGTATGCATTTGCATCCTTATGCATTTGTTATGTATGTTTCTCAGCTGAGAAAAACTCGATTGCTAAAAATTTAAATTCTATCATCTTTAATGGGTTATAGCTTCCTGATAACTGCTTGGTTTCCTATGTGCAGGTACTGGCTGCAGTCATTACGGCAGGTGCTTCTAGAGAGCATGAAATCCTAGCTGAAATAAGAGATGCTATTTTTTCTTTCATTCGTAAAATGGAGCCCAGAAGAGTGATGGATACGATGCTTGTCTCTCGTGTTAGGATTTTCTATATAATGTCCCTGCTTGCTCGTCACCGGAGCTACAATCAATTAAGGTGCCTCCCTGTCATGTGTCGATCTACTAGTTGAATAGACAAATTTTTCTACTTGAGTGAAACATGAAATCTTATAATATGATAAGCATCGAGTGTAAAAGTGAAAATGTCTTTCGTGATGTAAGGTTTCTCCAGTTGAGCGCTGGAAGATCTCTAGTTCGTTACGATTCTAGTTCAAGGAATATGCTGGTTGGGGACTGAATTCAAGGGTTCAAAGTAAATATAAAACCAGAGAAGAAGTCAAAGTTGCCATCAGTAGTTCTGAAGATACGTGGAATTGATCAGGTAAATTAGTCGTGTTTTCCTTCTTGATTCCATTTGTACTCATCACTAGATTTAATGTCTTTTCCATTCTAGCATGTTTATGTTATTCTTTATTTCTGTATAGATGAGTTACACCTCTCTAACAGCTTAAGCCTGAATAAGATACTAAATTGAAACGATTTCCTTGTAATTTGTATTAGCAAAGCAACAAATCCACACAGTGGATGGGCCATTCTAACCTTGTCAATCAGAAGCAAAGCAACAATCAATGATTTCCTTTCCATTGCTGATGACACGGCTGCAGGAGCAACTGGTCAGCTGGAACTTCTCTCTACAGCAATAATGGATGGTTGGATGGCTGGACTTGGTGCTGCCCAGCCTCCGACTACCGATGCTCTTGGACAGCTGTTATCTGAATATGCCAGATGTCTTTATACTTCACAGCTGCAACATTTGAAGGTATGTTCTTACCATTTTCTTTAGATTCCCATCTTTGTGCAGCTACGGACAGAGTGCCATTATCTAGATCTTTTACTTTATGCTTTTTTTATATTGTTTACAGTAATGTGGTTTGTTATGGTTCACATACTGATATCTACGGTTATATTGGTCCATAAGGATATTGCTGGTACTTTGGCGACTGAAGCAGCGGAAGACTCTGCTCAAGTAGCTAAGCTACGTTCAGCTCTTGAATCTGTTGATCACAAGAGAAGAAAGGTCTGTATTATAGCGCGCTGGATCTCTTTTTCTTGGTTACCTCACTTCTCACATACTGAAATTCTGCAAACACTGTTTACTCGAATCAGATTTTACAACAAATGAAAAATGACACAGAGATGTTAAATTTAGAAAGTGGCGCTGCACCTATTCGGAGTCCTTCCACTTCTGCTGAAGATGCAAGGCTAGTGTCATTAATCTCCCTCGACAGCATACTGAAGCAAGTCAAGGTTTTTCATCTTTCTCCAATTTCTCATCTTTTAACTTTCTGGCAGATGTCGCAGATGCTTCAACTTTTCTGTCATTCATCATGAAGTGTGTTTATAGTGTCTGTATTTTCTGTATGTGTAAGTGTGTGTATTTGTGTAGTGCCGGCAGTGGATACATTTTGTGTATTTTGTGTATAGTGTGTGAATTGCAGTGTGTTTATTGTGTGGGCACTATGAGTATTTTGTATATAAGTGTGTGAATTTTACGTGTAGTGTATAATATGTATGAGTATACTTTGTGTTGTAGTGTAAGTATACTTTGTGTGTAGTGCATGTATATTGTGTATATGGTGTATAGTGGGGGTATATTTTGTTTGTACTTGGCGCATAAAGGTTGTTATTTTTTTGTGTACTTTGTTTAGGTATGTTTTTTTTGTGTATAATGTACGAGTATGCATTTTGTGTATAGTGTAAGTATTATGTACGATATATGTATTGTGTATGTATGTTTGTTGTGCATGTATTTTGTTTATATGTGCACACCGTAATGTCTTGTGTGGGTATGGTGAGTATAGAATGTGTGTTGCATAGTGCGTGTTTTTTGTATAGTGAGCAACATGTGCATTATATGTATAGTATGTGTGTGTGTTTTATTTATATTGTGTTTGTGTATTTTATTTATATCGTGTTTAATGTTTGTAGTGTGTACCATGTGTGAAATTATGTATTTTAATTGTGCATTTGTTGTATAGTGTATAAGTAGTGTATTTTGTATTAGTATTTGTAGTATGTGCCGCATATGTATTGTATGTTTTATAATATTGTGTTTGTGTATTTTATTTATAATGTGTTTAATGTTTGTAGTATGTACCACGTGTGTATTAGTTGTGTATTTTATTTGCTTTTCGGCACGAGATTTTATGTAGTGTTGTTTTGTGAGTTAATGAAGAGAGAGTAAAGTAAGAGAGAAGAAAAAGTAGAGAGAGTATTGTTTCAATTTTTATAAAGTATTTAATATTTGTAGTATGTGTCATGTATATATCGTGTATTTTATGTGTGCGTTTGTTGTATAGTATATTTAAATTGTGTATTTTGTGTACGTAGCGACTGTGGGTTGTATGTGCAGTCCATTTAGTGCGTAGTATAAATTGTAAATTTTATGCGTAGTGTAAATTGTGGGTTGTATGTGCAGTCCATTTAGTGCGTAGTATAAATTGTAAATTTTATGCGTAGTGTAAATTGTCTGAAGTGAGTGTGCGTAGTAGGTGTCATGTCTGAATATATTGTGAATTTTATGTATATATTTGTTGTATAGTATGTTAATAGAGTATTTTGTTTTAGTATATGTAGCGTAGCGTTTGCAATGTATGTAAGTATTATTGTTGTACATATGTTTTGTGTATGTTTGTATATTTTATTTATCATATGTTCAGTGTTTCTAGTATGTGCCGCGTACTGAGTGTAGTGTTTTTTTAATGTTTGTATTTTGTATATGTATTTCGTGTACAATGTGTAATTTTTGTTTAATATGTATGTGTGTAAAGTGTGCGTATATGTGTGATGTGCAGAGGGTGTGTTATGATGTATAGTACATAGTATGTATACAGTGTTATTCATTTTTTATAGTGTGTCGTTCAGTTGTGTGTGTGTGTGTGTTTTATTTATATTGTGTTTGTGTATTTTATTTATATCTTGTTTAATGTTTGTAGTGTGTACCATGTGTGAAATTGTATATTTTAATTGTGCATTTGTTGTATAGTGTATAAGTAGTGTATTTTGTATTAGTATTTGTAGTATGTGCCGCATATGTATTGTATGTTTTATTTATAATGTGATTAATGTTTGTAGTATGTACCACGTGTGCATTAGTTGTGTATTTTATTTGTGTATTTGTTTTAAAGTGTATAAATAATTTATGTTGTAATAGTATCTGTAGTGTGTGCACAATGTGTGTATGTATTTATGTTGTGCATGTGTTTTGCGTATTTTATTTATAGTGTGTAATATTTGTAGTATGTGCCGAGTATGTACAGTATGTTTTATAATATTTGTATTTAGTTTTTCATGTACAATGTGTATTGTTGGTTTTATATTTATGTGTTTAATGTGTGTGCATGTATCTTGTGTAGAGTGTGTGTAGTGTAGTGTGTATATAGCGTATTCTGTGTGGACAGTGTGTATTTTGTCTATAGTGTAAAGTTTTTAATTTTGTATAGTGGTGTTTAGTATGTTTATTTTGTGAATTGTGTACTTGTGTGTATTTTGTATATAATGTGTGTAGTATGTGTGGTTCATATAATGTTTGTTTTTTTTTATTTAAATTGTGTTTAATATTTGTAATATGTGCCACATATGTATAAATTGTGTATTTTATGTTATATTTGTTGTATAGTGTATAAATTGTGTATTTTGTGATACTACCCGTAGTGTGTGCAATGTAGGCATGTATGTTTACATTACATGTGTATTGTATTGTATTGTATTTATAGTGTTTAATATTTGTGGATGTATAATGTGTATATAGTGCGCAATGTGTATGAAGTGTGTTTTATTTATATTATGTTTTTGTATTTTATTTATAAAGTATTTAATTTTTGTAGTATCTGTCATGCATATATCGTGTATTTTATGTGTGCTAGTATATTTAAAATTGTGTATTTTGTGTACGTAGTGAGTGTGGGTTGTATGTGCAGTCCATTTAGTGCGTAGTATAAATTGTGAATTTTATGCGTAGTATAAATTGGTCTGTAGAGAGTGCGTAGTAGGTGCCACGTATGTATAAATTGTGAATTTTATGTATATATTTGTTGTATAGTATATAAATAGAGTATTTTGTTTTAGTATATGTAGCGTAGCGTTTGCAATGTATGTAAGTATCTTTGTTGTACATGTGTTTTGTTTATGTTTGTATATTTTATTTATAGTATGTTTAGTGGTTGTAGTATGGGCTGCGTATTGAGTGTAGTGTTTCTGTAATGTTTGTATTTTGTATATGTATTTTGTGTACAATGTGTAGTTTTTGTTTAATATGTATGTGTAAAGTGTGTGTATATGTGTGATGTGTAGAGGGAGTGCAATATGTGTTATGTGCTGAGTTGTGGGTGTGTGTGTTTTATTTATATTATGTTTGTGTATTTTATTTATATCGTGTTTAATGTTTGTAGTGTGTACCTGTGTGAAATTGTGTATTTTAATTGTGCATTTGTTGTATAGTGTATAAGAAGTGTATTTTGTATTAGTATTTGTAGTATGTGCTGCATATGTATTGTATGTTTTATAATATTGTGTTTGTGTATTTTATTTTTAACGTGTTTAATGTTTGTAGTATGTACCACGTGTGTATTTATTGTGTATTTTATTTGTGCATTTGTTGTAGAGTGTATAAATAGTTTATTTTGTAATCGTATCTGAAATGTGCACAAGTTGCGTATGTATTTATGTTGTGCATATGTTTTGTGTATTTTATTTATAGTGTAGTATGTGCCGAGTATGTATAATATGTTTTATAATATTTGTATTTAGTTTTTCGTGTACAATGTGTATTGTTTATTTTATATTTATATGTTTAATGTGTGTGCATGTATCTTGTGTAGTGTGTGTATTGCATATTTTGTGTAGTGTAGTGTGTGTATTGCATATTTTGTATGGACATTGTGTATTTTGTCTATAGTGTAAAGTTTTTATTTTTGTATAGTGGTGTTTAGTATGTTTATTTTGTGAATTGTGTACTAGTGTGTATTTTATATATAATGTGTGTAGTATGTGCGATCCATTTAATGGTTGTTTATTTTATATATAATGTGTGTGTAGTGTAGTGTGTATTGCATATTTTGTGTAGTGTAGTGTGTGTATTGCGTATTTTGTGTAGTGTGTGTGTGTATTGCATATTTTGTGTAGTGTAGTTTTTATTTTTGTATAGTGATATTTAGTATGTTTATTTTGTAAATTGTGTACTAGTGTGTATTTTGTATAATGTGAGTGGTATGTGAGGTCCATTTAATGTTTGTTTATTTTATTTATATTGTGTTTGTGTATTTTATTTATGTTTGTTTAATATTTGTAATATGTGCCACGTATGTATAAATTGTGTATTTTATATGTATATTTGTTGTATAGTGTAGAAATTGTGTATTTTGTGCTACTACCTGTAGTGTGTGCAATGTAGGCATGTATGTTTATAGTACATGTGTAGTGTATTTTATTTATAGTGTGTTTAATATTTGTGGTATGTATAGTGTGTATATAGTGCGCAATGTGTATGAAGTGTGTTTTATTTATATTGTGTTTGTGTGTTTTATTTATAAAGTATTTAATATTTGTAGTATGTGTCATGTATATATCGTTTATTTTATGTGTGCGTTTGTTGTATAGTATATTTAAATTGTGTATTTTGTGTACGTAGTGACTGTGGGTTGTATGTGCAGTCCATTTAGTGCGTAGTATAAATTGTAAATTTTATGCATTGTGTAAATTGTCCGTAGTGAGTGTGCGTAGTAGGTGTCATGTCTGAATATATTGTGAATTTTATGTATATATTTGTTGTATAGTATGTTAATAGAGTATTTTGTTTTAGTATATCTAGCGTAGCGTTTGCAATGTATGTAAGTATTATTGTTGTACATATGTTTTGTGTATGTTTGTATATTTTATTTATCATATGTTCAGTGTTTCTAGTATGTGCCGCGTACTGAGTGTAATGTTTTTTTAATGTTTGTATTTTGTATATGTATTTCGTGTACAATGTGTAAGTTTTGTTTAATATGTATGTGTGTAAAGTGTGCGTATATGTGTGATGTGCAGAGGGTGTGCTATGATGTATAGTACATAGTATGTATACAGTGTTATTCATTTTTTTATAGTGTGTCGTTCAGTTGTGTGTGTGTGTTTTATTTATATTGTGTTTGTGTATTTTATTTATATCGTGTTTAATGTTAGTAGTGTGTACCATGTGTGAAATTGTATATTTTAATTGTGCATTTGTTGTATAGTGTATAAGTAGTGTATTTTGTATCACGATTTGTAGTATGTGCCTCGTACGTATTGTATGTTTTATAATATTGTGTGTATTGTTTGTTTTATTTATATTGTGTTTGTGTATTTTATTTATAACATTTTTAGTGTTTGTAGTATGTACCACGTGTGTATTAGGTGTGTATTTTATTTGTGCATTTGTTGTAGAGTGTATAAATAGTTTATTTTGTAATAGTATCTCTAGTGTGTGCACAATGTGTGTATGTATTTATGTTGTGCATGTGTTTTGTGTATTTTATTTATAGTGTGTGTAATATTCGTAGTATGTGCCGAGTATGTATAGTATGTTTTATAATATATGTATTTAGTTTTTTATGTACAGTGTGTATTGTTTGTTTTATATTTATGTGTTTAATGTTTGTGCATGTATCTTGTGTAGTGTGTGTGTAGTGTAGTGTGTATTGCATATTTTGTGTAGTGTAGTGTGTGTATTGCATATTTTGTGCAGCGTAGTGTGTGTATTGTCTATAGTGTAAAGTTTTTATTTTTGTATAGTGATGTTTAGTATGTTTATTTTGTAAATTGTGTACTAGTGTGTATTTTGTATAATGTGAGTGGTATGTGAGGTCCATTTAATGTTTGTTTATTTTATTTATATTGTCTTTGTGTATTTTATTTATGTTGTGTTTAATATTTGTAATATGTGTCACGTATGTATAAATTGTGTATTTTATATGTATATTTGTTGTATAGTGTAGAAATTATGTATTTTGTGCTACTACCCGTAGTGTGTGCAATGTAGGCATGTATGTTTATAGTACATGTGTAGTGTATTTTATTTATAGTGTGTTTAATATTTGTGGTATGTATAGTGTGTATATAGTGCGCAATGTGTATGAAGTGTGTTTTATTTATATTGTGTTTGTGTGTTTTATTTATAAAGTATTTAATATTTGTAGTATGTGTCATGTATATATCGTGTATTTTATGTGTGCGTTTGTTGTATAGTATGTTTAAATTGTGTATTTTGTGTACGTAGTGACTGTGGTTTGTATGTGCAGTCCATTTAGTGCGTAGTATAAATTGTAAATTTTATGCGTAGTGTAAATTGTCTGAATTGAGTGTGCGTAGTAGGTGTCATGTCTGAATATATTGTGAATTTTATGTATATATTTGTTGTATAGTATGTTAATAGAGTATTTTGTTTTAGTATATGTAGCGTAGCGTTTGCGATGTATGTAAGTATTATTGTTGTACATATGTTTTGTGTATGTTTGTATATTTTATTTATAATATGTTCAGTGTTTCTAGTATGTGCCGCGTACTGAGTGTAGTGTTTTTTTAATGTTTGTATTTTGTATATGTATTTCGTGTACAATGTGTAATTTTTGTTTAATATGTATGTGTGTAAAGTGTGCGTATATGTGTGATGTGCAGAGGGTGTGTTATGATGTATAGTACATAGTATGTATACAGTGTTATTCATTTTTTATAGTGTGTCGTTCAGTTGTGTGTGTGTGTGTGTTTTATTTATATTGTGTTTGTGTATTTTATTTATATCTTGTTTATTCTTTGTAGTGTGTACCATGTGTGAAATTGTATATTTTAATTGTGCATTTGTTGTATAGTGTATAAGTAGTGTATTTTGTATCACTATTTGTAGTACGAAACTGAGATGATCAGATTATCCTTAGGAATAACCTTAGTCAAAGAAACGTTGGAATTCAGGTTTGGCAAGTTTGTAAGACGGTTGGTAAGCCTTAAGTCTAGGTGTTCCACGCATAGTGTTCCCCTGCGACCAGTTTCTTAGATCTAGACCAGCTCCTAATCTTAATCTCTATCCCTCTTTTTGAGTATGACCAGTAAGTTTAGAAGTCTTTTAGGACCCAAAACCAAAAATAAAATTAATAGGAGCATAGGTTTCATTACTCAAAACTATATTCTTATCCATTTTATTTTTGGTTTTGGGTCCTAAAAGACTTCTAAACTTACTGGCTATACTCAAAAAGAGGGATAGAGATTAAGATTAGGAGCTGGTCTAGATCTAAGAAACTGGTCGCAGGGGAACACTATGCGTGGAACACATAGACCAACGTTTCTTTGACTAAGGTTATTCCTAAGGATAATCTGATCATCTCAGTTTCGAGTATTAAAACAGTTGAATTTATAGGTCTAATAACATCCATTACCGCCATTAAAATGGCTCTGATACCATTTGTACCCAGGTTATATTTTGATAGTTTAGAATCATCAAAATTATCGGTTAAAACCTTGTTGTTATAACACGTATTGGCTGAAGCCTTATTGTGTAATAACGTATTGGTTAAAACCGTAAGGTTTGTGATTTGATAAATTATTCCGTTATCAAACAATATGAAAGACATATTGAAAATATTTTGCATAATGAAAGCAAGCAGAATGGAAGTAAAGAGATTTTGAAAACTAACTTTGGATTAAACTTCAAGGTAGCAGAGGGAAGGAGGGAGAAGAGCAATGAGTCTGAGATCAGAACTTGGTGTGCTTCTCTTCCTAGAAAACCTCTTATTTATAGCCAACAACCCTGGCTACATAGGAGTACAGTATTTTACAAATACGTAAGCAGTGACGAAAATCACACTAATTTACATAGTACTATTACAAAAAGTTACTATTCACTATTCACTATTCAAACATTTTTACATAACTATAAAAGAAGGTAACTGTCATTTATGACTATGAAATCAAATTCACACTAGGCTGCCATGATGATGTGGAGCCTATTGATTTTATTTCTGCATCTTTTGATATATTGACAATGCCTCCATTCTTCATCGTCGTAGTAGTAATCCATATGTCTACTTCTTCAAAATCTGACGTCATACATGACTTGGAGGCTTTCTTCTTCATCTTTGATAGCTTGTTCTAATCTTCTTATTTTATCACCAATGCGAAAGAACCAAAAAGGAGGCATCCTGGTATAATGCGAACATGATTAGGCTGCGGTGATAATATTAATGATTTTGAGCGTTCTCTTCATCCGTTTGATTCTATTGATTCTATGAAAAATGTCATCAATGGTTTCTCTAAGAAATGGAAAATCCACTTCTTCAGGAGGGGCATCAAGAACAATCTTTGCAATTTCTGAGAGGGAGGTAACCATTTCGGTATCAATTTTGATATTATCAATGAGAAACCTAGAATAGGCTTCAGTATTCGTCCTTCTAAAGAAACCTGTCATCTGAAATCAAAGGGGTCTTGACCCCCAATATGATCAGAAGAGACCGATTCTTCAGACTTTGAAGAGACAGACTTTTGGGCCATAAATTCAAAGAAGTCTCTTTTGATATGTTTTGGAAGGTTTTTCAGAAAATAATTTGGCTCCGAGGTACTGGCCTTCTTTGTTCTTTCTGCTTTGCTTTTCTCTTTGTTACCCTTTTGGAAAATCACTTTTTCACCAGTGGAAAAAAATTGTTTGACAGCAGATTCACCTCCAATATGATTTTGAAACTTAGCCCACCATTTAACTTTGTAGACCCTTGTCAAGGAGAAAGGAGAAGGATCTGGAAAGATTTTTTCAAAATTGAAATCCCAGGAAAAGATCTAAGGGACTTTGAATTCCGCATGGAACATGATGAATTTCTGGAAATTTTTGATAGTGGAATATTCAGCAAAAGTATGGAACCCTTGTTGAACATCAGAAGGGAGGATTTGAATTAAAGATCCCATTTTCCTCCACCAATCGGGGAACCAAACAGGGAACTGTTTTTCACAATTATGATGAAAGCTTATGAACCAAGAGTGATTATAATATCTTAATAAGAAAGCTCTGAACCAGACATTCTTATAATCGATATAATTGTACCCTTGAGCTGGGTGGTTAAAAATTTTGAACTCATTGAGACCACCAAAAGTGGTTGTGGTAAGGACTCTTTTGATAATACACTTTGAATATTCAATTTCTTTGGATCTGTTGTAAATATGAGTTATTTCAACTGAGTCAGAGTCAATTAAAATAAACTCATAATACTTCTGATCTTTTAAATAATCATCAGATTCCCAGAGTTGGGAAGTATTTGGAAACCGGTTTCTTATGAAATCAATTTGAGAGGGTTTGGCAGGAAACTCAGAGAAAGGAGTCATCCCACAATCTTCACGCCAGTCTTTAGGAAAGTATTTGAACTGGTCAGACATGTTTGGTATTTGAATATTAGTGGATTTCGGAATATTTGAGGTAAGAGCGGTTTTATAAGGTATTTCAAGAGTGTTTTGAAGGGGGGAAAACCTATTAGAAAGAATTTGATTGGATTTTTGAGGAGTCGTTGGGGTTGAGGAAGAGACCAAGGCTTTTGAGGTTGCTTTTGAAGGGAAGACTTCGTAGTCTTTGATACTTTGTCTCTTGGAAGTCCTAGAGTCTGTCATTGTGACCTTGAAGAAATTCTCTAGTTAGAAAATCAGGTAGAGAATTGTTTTCTCCTTTAATAAACTCAATTTCAAAATCAAATACTGATAAAATTGCTTGCCATCTGGCAAAGATTTGTTTTGAAACAATATTTTGGACATCTTTGGTAAGAACTTCTTTTGCGGATTTGCAATCAATCCTTATTAAGAATTTTTTTTATAAAGATCATCTTGGAATTTTTGGATGCATAAAACAATGGATAGAATTTCTTTTTTAATAACGGAATAATTTATTTGTGCATTATTCCAAATACCAGAATGGTACCTGACAAGATTTTCTTTTGAACCAATTCTTTGCTTAAGAATTCCTCTATAACCTATGTTGGAGGCGTTTGTTTCTATGATCATAAAGGCTTCTGGATTGGGTATGCCAAGACATGGAAGAGTTTTGACTTGTTGTTTGATAGTTTTGACAACATCAGTATGTTCTTCTGTCCAATTTGAGGGGTCTTTCTTAAGCCTTTGATAGAGAGGTTTACATGTTTCTCTAAGGTTGGGAAAGAAATCTGAGATGTAGTTCAAACACCCTAGGAGCTTTTGTAATTGGGTTTTGTCTTTGATTTCATCTGGGAATTCTACTGATGGGTCTAAAGGTTCCTTTGTCAATTTCGTAACCTAGGAATCTAACATTAGTTTGAAAGAGTTTCATTTTTGGGGTAGAAATGACTAAACCATTTTTCTCTATAGTCTTTAAGAAAATTCCTAAATGTCTTATGTGTTGATCAAGATCTTGGGAAAAGACGAGAACATCATCAATGTAGACAATGCAGAATTGACTGTAAGGATTTAAAATATCATTCATGATTTTTTGGAATTCTGAGGGGGCATTTTTTAAGCCAAAAGGCATTACATTCCATTCATAATGTCCAAAGGGAACTGTGAAGGCTGTCTTATATCTATCCTCCTCAGCAATTTGAATTTGCCAGAATCCAGATTTAAGATCGAATTTGGAGAATATTTTGGAACTATACAGTCTATTTATGAGGTCTCTCTTATTTGGGATTGAATGTCTAATCCATTTTAAAACTGCATTGAGAGGTTTGTAATTAATAACTAGCCTAGGAGTTCCTCTTTCTAATTCTGCCTGTTTCATAACATAGAAAGCTGAACAGCTCCACGGAGAATTTGAAGGCCTAATAAGCTTTTTCTTTAATAAGTTGTTGATTTCTTTCTTACAAACTTCAAGGAGTTCTTGGTTCATTTGGATAGGCCTTGATTTTGTTGGAATCTTACTTTCATGAAAACCTTCTTCATAAGGTAGATGGATCATATGATGCTTCCTTTCCCAGAAAGCATTGGGGACTTCGTTACAAACCTTTTTGATAAAATTGTCTTCTATTTCTTTGATTTTTGAAATGAATTTGGGAGTTTCAAGTTGTTCTTTAATCCTTTGGAAAGGAATTTCTTCCTTTAAATAGCTTATCTGTTTTTGTTTTTGGGTTATGTTATTGATTTGTCTAAAAATAGAACTGTTTTGAAGATTAAGGATTTCTTGTTTTAGAATAGGAGAAATGAACTTAAATTTTATTTTTCTTCCTTGGACATTGGTAGTGATGCCATTATCATCAACATAGAAGGGATAGATTTGAGTTAGAAAGGGTGTTCCTAGAATCATATTATAAGTAATATCTTCAACAATTGTGAAAATATTTTTGAAACAATATCCTTCATTACAGATATGGGCTTTGGAGAGTTTGTATCTAATTCTTAAAGGGTTATTATTTGCCGTATAAAGTTTTTCTTTGGTTTTATCACAATATTTAGTATGAACAATTCCTTCTCTGATTATGTTATGATCAGCTCCTGAGTCAACCAAAGCCATAATATTAGTTTTGAAATTATTTATAACAAGAGTTATGTTAACATGCCACTTTTGATAAATTACTTCTTGGATGACTTTTATGGAGTTATTTGCTGAATCTTGTTCCTGATTTTCCCAATTATTTACTTCTGCATTATTCTCAATGACAGAAAGTCTTGTTTCAAACTCAAAGTTTTTTTCTTTTAATTCATAAAATTCTTTATTAATTTGTTTCTTAAGATTGTTAATCTCGCCTTGGAGGTCCTTAGTCGTTATTTGTTTGGATATACTTTGATAAGGATATTTATCCCATAGTTTGTTTAAACTGAATTGTTCCTTGATATTAATCTTTTTGGAAGTAGAAGGTTCTTCAAGAATTAAGTCTTTTAATTTCTTAAGGTATTCATCTCTTGTTTCATTGTCAGGAATTTGGTGGACAAGATCAAGAATAGTCTCTTTGTTTTCTTTGGAAATAGCATTGATGCAAACTTTGCAAATATCCTTTTCATTTTCAGTGCTACTATGGTAATTGCTACTTTCAGAAGTATTTTGAATTTCTTCAATTTCTACTTCACTTTCAGAGTTTGAGGAATTATTTTCTCTTTTTAGCATGTTATTAATCTGTTTACTTAATAACCTGATGTTTTTCTTCTTTTTCTTCCAACACTGGTCTTCAGTGTGTCCTGATTTTTTGCAATACCAGCATTTTATTTCATTTCTATCTTTATTATTAGTTGGTTTAAATTTTCTTATAGGCTTTGTTCTTCTAAAATTACCTTGGGTTGATTTATAATTATCATGCCTTTGTGATTCTTTTTTGAATTTTTTAGTTTTCCTCTTGATCTTAGAGGAAGGAGCTTCAATTTTTTCGATCCCGAACATTTCACAGAAACATCCTAATTCATTTTTCTCCTTTTGTTTGTCTTTTCTATATTTATTCTGTATTTTTATTTCCATACAAAGGGCTAACCCTTCCTTTTTGACAAAAGCAAATAATTGGCCAAACGTTATATTTTCAAAAGGGATATTTTCAGAGTTAATATCATCTTTGAGTTTTTGTATTATTCT
Organism: Salvia splendens; assembly: GCF_004379255.2. Lineage (NCBI taxonomy): Eukaryota > Viridiplantae > Streptophyta > Magnoliopsida > Lamiales > Lamiaceae > Salvia > Salvia splendens. The sequence goes on from NC_056052.1 coordinate 13,586,460, forward strand.
TTCACTAAAAAATTTAGGTAATCCTGCTATGAATCTTTCTTTCCAGAAAGCTTGGTTACAATCACTTCTTTTGAGGACATGAGTTAGAAAGACATCTTTGTACCATCTGTAATCAGATAAAGAAGGACATCTAAGGTTGTTTAAAACCATAGAAGAGCTATTATACTCTTCTCTAGGATTTCCTATGAAATACATTGAAATGGTGACAACAAGAAAGTAACAAGCATCGCTTGCTTCTTGTATATCTCCATCTTGATCTTCAATATTAACAACATGATTAAGAATTTCTTCTTTGCTTTCCAAACTTAAAGCGTTATCCTACCAATTTTTAAGTTGGCCTGTAAAGCCATTAACAAGGAGGACACAAGCTTCTTTTTCAGAAATACCTGCGTATCTATACGCCATTTTTGCCATTCCCATTTCTTGTAAGGTATTGAGAATTTCATATTCAGGTTTTCCATCAATATTCCATTCAGTTATTGACGTTCCGTCATAACTGGATTTATGGAATTGACCTCTTTCTTCATAGAGTAAGTCTGCCGGTGAGGGTCTATTATAATAAGGTTTACTGCTATTAAATTTTCTCCCTTTGAAGATTTTATTTATTTTGAGAGGGGAGTTATTAGAATCTTTGAAAACGTCTTCTAATTTTTCAACAAAATCATCTTCCTTTTCAGATGAAGAGTAGCTTGATTGTTCAGTACTAGTCTCATGGTTTTCATGGATAACATTTGTAGTTGGCTTTCTTGCTTCGCCAAGGTTTTCAGAAAGTTTTTTAAGAATGTTCTCAGTTTTTGAATTAAAGGAAATATTCTTATTTTTTAAAATTTCATTACTTTTGAAAAAAGGTTTGGAAGTATCATTAAGGATACTTTGTCTATTAGTAGGGAGGTTATTTGAAAAAATAGTATCCAATTGACCTGCAATAGTATGAAGAGCCTGGTTTGCATAATTGTTTTGTTGAATAATTTTCCGAAATTCTCTATTTTCTTCAGGGTCATTAACTTTAGTTCGTTTGAAAGGATCAGCTATAATTTCTCCTTTGGAAGTTTGTATTTTTAAGGATTGAAGAGGGGGATGAATTGCTGTAAAAATATCATTATTTTCTGAAGAACACCATTTTCTCATAAGATTTGAGCCGACTTCAATAGTTGGTTTTTTAAAACAATCATACCATCCTTCTGAAGATAGGTATATGGCTATGAAATCATAAAAAAGGAAATTTAATTTAATTCTTATCATTTCTTTCATCCATTCATCTCTTATTTTATTTTTAATTTTAATGTTTAATTTATTGAACCATTTTTCTTTTTCTTTGTAGCAAGGATTGTTCAATTCTTTGTTTAAATAAACCATATCAGGTTTAAATTCTTCATCAAAAGTTATGACCATAGTACTTCTAGTAGGTGAGTAAGGGTCGCCTGTGTTTTCTTCGGCAGTTAAATTAGGTTGAGGTATGGGGGTTTTGAAAGTCCAATTTCTCTCCGAAGTGCTTGGCATATCGGAACAGGAGGCTCTACTGCTTTCATAACTAAAACTTCTACTATTTCTAAAATTTGAAAAAGAATTTGTTCTATCAAATTTAACAGTTATAATACCATCTAGCCCTTCAATTATTTGAGATGGTTCTGTTCTTTCTATATTCCTTGGGGCTTGAGGTTCTTTTATGATAAATTGATTTGGAATAGTCATTTCATTCCATTTGAGACGTTTGGGTGTATAAGTTGTGGGTTGCTCAGCATCTACTTGTAAAAGGATAGTTTCTCCATTTGAAAAGGGATTCTTACTAAATTTAGGATTTAAGTTAGGCGACATAAGCCTAAGATAAACTCTAAACATGATAGCAAAATTTTTGCAAGGATGAAATTCATCTCCCTGTATTTGAACATCAAGAACAAGGGATTCAAGAATCATAGGATCTGTAAGATCTACAGAGAAATTTGGAGAGCAATTGAAGTATATTGGGCCATTACAAATATTAGTTTGAACCATAGCTAGTATAGAAGTTTTGTAGTATCAACTCCTATGTGAACAAGAGGCTTAACAGCAACTTGAGCAAGCCCAAAATGGGCAAATCTATATTTTTGTTCTCTATATCTTTTTATGGATTCTTCTTTGAGAAGAGGGAAACTTTCAGATTTTTGCAAAATACTCCTAGTTTCTTCATGAGTTCTAATGGAGAAAGCTGTCTTGAAATCAAACATACTTATGTCATAGAAATTTTCTACTTTTTCTTCTGGAATACTCCAGTTTGAAAAATTAATAGGAGCATAGGTTTCATTACTCAAAACTATATTCTTATCCATTTTATTTTTGGTTTTGGGTCCTAAAAGACTTCTAAACTTACTGGCCATACTCAAAAAGAGGGATAGAGATTAAGATTAGGAGCTGGTCTAGATCTAAGAAACTGGTCGCAGGGGAACACTATGCGTGGAACACCTAGACTTAAGGCTTACCTACCGTCTTACAAGCTTGCCAAACCTGAATTCCAACGTTTCTTTGACTAAGGTTATTCCTAAGGATAATCTGATCAACTCAGTTTCGAGTATTAAGACAGTTGAATTTATAGGTCTAATAACATCCATTACCGCCATTAAAATGGCTCTGATACCATTTGCAGGTCAATTGGATACTATTTTTTCAAATAACCTCCCTACTAACAGACAAAGTATCCTTACTGATACTTCCAAACCTTTTTTCAAAAGTAATGAAATTTTAAAAAATAAGAATATTTCCTTTAATTCAAAAACTGAGAACATTCTTAAAAAACTTTCAGAAAACCTTGGCGAATCAAGTAAGCCAACTACAAATGTTATCCATGAAAACCATGAGACTAGTACTGAACAATCAAGCTACTCTTCATCTGAAAAGGAAGATGATTTTGTTGAAAAATTAGAAGACGTTTTCAAAGATTCTAATAACTCCCCTCTCAAAATAAATAAAATCTTCAAAGGGAGAAAATTTAATAGCAGTAAACCTTATTATAATAGACCCTCACCGGCAGACTTACTCTATGAAGAAAGAGGTCAATTCCATAAATCCAGTTATGACGGAACGTCAATAACTGAATGGAATATTGATGGAAAACCTGAATATGAAATTCTCAATACCTTACAAGAAATGGGAATGGCAAAAATGGCGTATAGATACGCAGGTATTTCTGAAAAAGAAGCTTGTGTCCTCCTTGTTAATGGCTTTACAGGCCAACTTAAAAATTGGTGGGATAACGCTTTAAGTTTGGAAAGCAAAGAAGAAATTCTTAATCATGTTGTTAATATTGAAGATCAAGATGGAGATATACAAGAAGCAAGCGATGCTTGTTACTTTCTTGTTGTCACCATTTCAATGTATTTCATAGGAAATCCTAGAGAAGAGTATAATAGCTCTTCTATGGTTTTAAACAACCTTAGATGTCCTTCTTTATCTGATTACAGATGGTACAAAGATGTCTTTCTAACTCATGTCCTCAAAAGAAGTGATTGTAACCAAGCTTTCTGGAAAGAAAGATTCATAGCAGGATTACCTAAACTTTTTAGTGAAAGAATAATACAAAAACTCAAAGATGATATTAACTCTGAAAATATCCCTTTTGAAAATATAACGTTTGGCCAATTATTTGCTTTTGTCAAAAAGGAAGGGTTAGCCCTTTGTATGGAAATAAAAATACATAATAAATATAGAAAAGACAAACAAAAGGAGAAAAACGAATTAGGATATTTCTGTGAAATGTTCGGGATCGAAACATTGAAGCTCCTTCCTCTAAGATCAAGAGGAAAACTAAAAAATTTAAAAAAGAATCACAAAGGCATGATAATTATAAATCAACCCAAGGTAATTTTAGAAGAACAAAGCCTATAAGAAAATTTAAACCAACTAATAATAAAGATAGAAATGAAATAAAATGCTGGTATTGCAAAAAATCAGGACACACTGAAGACCAGTGTTGGAAGAAAAAGAAGAAAAACATCAGGTTATTAAGTAAACAGATTAATAACATGCTAAAAAGAGAAAATAATTCCTCAAACTCTGAAAGTGAAGTAGAAATTGAAGAAATTCAAAATACTTCTGAAAGTAGCAATTACCATAGTAGCACTGAAAATGAAAAGGATATTTGCAAAGTTTGCATCAATGCTATTTCCAAAGAAAACAAAGAGACTATTCTTGATCTTGTCCACCAAATTCCTGACAATGAAACAAGAGATGAATACCTTAAGAAATTAAAAGACTTAATTCTTGAAGAACCTTCTACTTCCAAAAAGATTAATATCAAGGAACAATTCAGTTTAAACAAACTATGGGATAAATATCCTTATCAAAGTATATCCAAACAAATAACGACTAAGGACCTCCAAGGCGAGATTAACAATCTTAAGAAACAAATTAATAAAGAATTTTATGAATTAAAAGAAAAAAACTTTGAGTTTGAAACAAGACTTTCTGTCATTGAGAATAATGCAGAAGTAAATAATTGGGAAAATCAGGAACAAGATTCAGCAAATAACTCCATAAAAGTCATCCAAGAAGTAATTTATCAAAAGTGGCATGTTAACATAACTCTTGTTATAAATAATTTCAAAACTAATATTATGGCTTTGGTTGACTCAGGAGCTGATCATAACATAATCAGAGAAGGAATTGTTCATACTAAATATTGTGATAAAACCAAAGAAAAACTTTATACGGCAAATAATAACCCTTTAAGAATTAGATACAAACTCTCCAAAGCCCATATCTGTAATGAAGGATATTGTTTCAAAAATATTTTCACAATTGTTGAAGATATTACTTATAATATGATTCTAGGAACACCCTTCCTAACTCAAATCTATCCCTTCTATGTGATGATAATGGCATCACTACCAATGTCCAAGGAAGAAAAATAAAATTTAAGTTCATTTCTCCTATTCTAAAACAAGAAATCCTTAATCTTCAAAACAGTTCTATTTTTAGACAAATCAATAACATAACCCAAAAATAAAAACAGATAAGCTATTTAAAGGAAGAAATTCCTTTCCAAAGGATTAAAGAACAACTTGAAACTCCCAAATTCATTTCAAAAATCAAAGAAATAGAAGACAATTTTATCCAAAAGGTTTGTAACGAAGTCCCCAATGCTTTCTGGGAAAGGAAGCATCATATGATCCATCTACCTTATGAAGAAGGTTTTCATGAAAGTAAGATTCCAACAAAATCAAGGCCTATCCAAATGAACCAAGAACTCCTTGAAGTTTGTAAGAAAGAAATCAACGACTTATTAAAGAAAAAGCTTATTAGGCCTTCAAATTCTCCGTGGAGCTGTTCAGCTTTCTATGTTATGAAACAGGCAAAATTAGAAAGAGGAACTCTTAGGCTAGTTATTAATTACAAACCTCTCAATGCAGTTTTAAAATGGATTAGACATCCAATCCCAAATAAGAGAGACCTCATAAATAGACTGTATAGTTCCAAAATATTCTCCAAATTCGATCTTAAATCTGGATTCTGGCAAATTCAAATTGCTGAGGAGGATAGATATAAGACAGCCTTCACAGTTCCCTTTGGACATTATGAATGGAATGTAATGCCTTTTGGCTTAAAAAATGCCCCCTCAGAATTCCAAAAAATCATGAATGATATTTTAAATCCTTACAGTCAATTCTGCATTGTCTACATTGATGATGTTCTCGTCTTTTCCCAAGATCTTGATCAACACATAAGACATTTAGGAATTTTCTTAAAGACTATAGAGAAAAATGGTTTAGTCATTTCTACCCCAAAAATGAAACTCTTTCAAACTAATGTTAGATTCTTAGGTTACGAAATTGACAAAGGAACCTTTAGACCCATCAGTAGGTCTATTACCTTCACAGACAAATTCCCTGATGAAATCAAAGACAAAACCCAATTACAAAGGTTCCTAGGGTGTTTGAACTACATCTCAGATTTCTTTCCCAACCTTAGAGAAACATGTAAACCTCTCTATCAAAGGCTTAAGAAAGACCCCTCAAATTGGACAGAAGAACATACTGATGTTGTCAAAACTATCAAACAACAAGTCAAAACTCTTCCATGTCTTGGCATACCCAATCCAGAAGCCTTTATGATCATAGAAACAGACGCCTCCAACATAGGTTATGGAAGAATTCTTAAGCAAATAATTGGTTCAAAAGAAAATCTTGTCAGGTACCATTCTGGTATTTGGAATAATGCACAAATAAATTATTCCGTTATTAAAAAAGAAATTCTATCCATTGTTTTATGCATCCAAAAATTCCAAGATGACCTTTATAACAAAAAATTCTTAATAAGGATTGATTGCAAATCCGCAAAAGAAGTTCTTACCAAAGATGTCCAAAATATTGTTTCAAAACAAATCTTTGCCAGATGGCAAGCAATTTTATCAGTATTAGATTTTGAAATTGAGTTTATTAAAGGAGAAAACAATTCTCTATCTGATTTTCTAACTAGAGAATTTCTTCAAGGTCACAATGACAGACTCTAGGACTTCCAAGAGACAAAGTATCAAAGACTACGAAGTCTTCCCTTCAAAAGCAACCTCAAAAGCCTTGGTCTCTTCCTCAACCCCAACGACTCCTCAAAAATCCAATCAAATTCTTTCTAATAGGTTTTTCCCCCTTCAAAACACTCTTGAAATACCTTATAAAACCGCTCTTACCTCAAATATTCCGAAATCCACTAATATTCAAATACCAAACATGCCTGACCAGTTCAAATACTTTCCTAAAGACTGGCGTGAAGATTGTGGGATGACTCCTTTCTCTGAGTTTCCTGCCAAACCCTCTCAAATTGATTTCATAAGAAACCGGTTTCCAAATACTTCCCAACTCTGGGAATCTGATGATTATTTAAAAGATCAGAAGTATTATGAGTTTATTTTAATTGACTCTGACTCAGTTGAAATAACTCATATTTACAACAGATCCAAAGAAATTGAATATTCAAAGTGTATTATCAAAAGAGTCCTTACCACAACCACTTTTGGTGGTCTCAATGAGTTCAAAATTTTTAACCACCCAGCTCAAGGGTACAATTATATCGATTATAAGAATGTCTGGTTCAGAGCTTTCTTATTAAGATATTATAATCACTCTTGGTTCATAAGCTTTCATCATAATTGTGAAAAACAGTTCCCTGTTTGGTTCCCCGATTGGTGGAGGAAAATGGGATCTTTAATTCAAATCCTCCCTTCTGATGTTCAACAAGGGTTCCATACTTTTGCTGAATATTCCACTATCAAAAATTTCCAGAAATTCATCATGTTCCATGCGGAATTCAAAGTCCCTTGGATATTTTCCTGGGATTTCAATTTTGAAAAAATCTTTCCAGATCCTACTCCTTTCTCCTTGACAAGGGTCTACAAAGTTAAATGGTGGGCTAAGTTCCAAAATCATATTGGAGGTGAATCTGCTGTCAAACAATTTTTTTCCACTGGTGAAAAAGTGATTTTCCAAAAGGGTAACAAAGAGAAAAGCAAAGCAGAAAGAACAAAGAAGGCCAGTACCTCGGAGCCAAATTATTTTCTGAAAAACCTTCCAAAACATATCAAAAGAGACTTCTTTGAATTTATGGCCCAAAAGTCTGTCTCTTCAAAGTCTGAAGAATCGGTCTCTTCTGATCCTATTGGGGGTCAAGACCCCTTTTGATTTCTGATGACAGGTTTCTTTAGAAGGAAGAATACTGAAGCCTATTCTAGGTTTCTCATTGATAATATCAAAATTGATACCGAAATGGTTACCTCCCTCTCAGAAATTGCAAAGATTGTTCTTGAAGCCCCTCCTGAAGAAGTGGATTTTCCATTTCTTAGAGAAACCATTGATGACATTTTTCATAGAATCAATAGAATCAAACGGATGAAGAGAACGCTCAAAATCATTAATATTATCACCGCAGCCTAATCCTCTTTGCATTATACCAGGATACCTCCTTTTTGGTTCTTTCGCATTGGTGATAAAATAAGAAGATTAGAACAAGCTATCAAAGATGAAGAAGAAAGCCTCCAAGTCATGTATGACGTCAGATTTCGAAGAAGTAGACATATGGATTACTACTACGACGGTGAAGAATGGAGACATTGTCAATATATCAAAAGATGCAGAAATAAAATCAATAGGCTCCACATCATCATGGCAGCCTAGTGTGAATTTGATTTCAAAGTCAGAAATGACGGCTACCTTCTTTTATAGTTATGTAAAAATGTTTGAATAGTGAATAATGAATAGTAACTTTTTGTAATAGTACTATGTAAATTAGTGTGATTTTCGTCACTGCTTACGTATTTGTAAAATACTGTACTCCTATGTAGCCAGGGTTGTTGGCTATAAATAAGAGGTTTTCTAGGAAGAGAAGCACACCGAGTTCTGATCTCAGACTCATTGCTCTTCTCCCTCCTTCCCTCTGCTACCTTGAAGTTTAATCCAAAGTTAGCTTTCAAATTCTCTTTACTTCCATTCTGCTTTCTTTCATTATGCAAAATATTTTCAATATGTCTTTCATATTGTTTGATAACGAAATAATTTATCAAATCACAAACCTTACGGTTTTAACCAATACGTTATTACACAATAAGGCTTCTGCCAATACGTGTTCTAACAACAAGGTTTTAACCAATAAGTTTTATGATTCAAAACTATCAAAATATAACCTGGGTACAAATGGCCACGTGTGTATTAGGTGTGTATTTTATTTGTGCATTTGTTGCAGAGTGTATAAATAGTTTGTTTTGTAATAGTATCTGTAGTGTGTGCACAATGTGTGTATGTATTTATGTTGTGCATGTGTTTTGTGCATTTAATTTATAGTGTGTGTAATATTCATAGTATGTGCCGAGTATGTATAGCATGTTTTATAATATTTGTATTTAGTTTTTTATGTACAGTGTGTCAAACGAGGTTTTTTTAACACGTGTGCACAGAAATAGATCACTGCAAGCGCTTGGTCAAGACACCACGCTCCTTAAATCCACTAGAGCACAAGGTCTAGGAACTTAAGAGAACATAAAGTGCTTGGTCGTTGGACACACATCGACTCCCCTTCAAAAAAATATAAATCCCTCAACCCGAATACTATGAATTAGTATAGGGAAGTGGGGTCGATCCCACAGAGATGGACTCGCAAAGTAGTGCTCAGAGACTTTGGACAGACAAATGGCTGCTGCCACGCAACAAAAGGGTTGAGAATTTTAAACTAACTCTAGACCTAGGCAGAAAATGTAAATGCTAGACCTAGGACATGTTAAACTTGTAAATTCAGACTTCGACAACAAGAAACATAACCACTTCCTAGACAGTGTAAACAACTACCTAATCTAGCTAAACAGAATATGACTGAAAGTGGGGACCATAATTCCAAAAATGGCAAGTACGGAAAGAACTGCAGATTAACAAACTCTGATGCTAGCTCGCAGCAAAATGCATCCTCTCAACCGAATTAAACTTGCAGATGAACAAAACAGAGCAAAAAGCGAGATTCGACAGAATATAGAGATTTGGTCGTCGTTATCTTGCTGCAACTTGGAAAAACATCAGATCTGCGTACACTAGACGGAATGAAAGTAAAACACGTAAACTAAGCATGAAAATCAGATCGAAACTACTCAGATTCACGTCAGAATACTTGATCCACTCCGGATCCAAGACATCCGAACCCAACAACCAACAAATCCAGCAAATCCAACCAAAATTCTTCCACAATCCAACTCCAATCTCCCGGATCTGACCATTAACCTACAATAACTCAGTAAACAGCTGCGAAACGCATCCAACTCAGACAATTTAAAACTCCAAAATCTTAATAAGCGAAACGATCAAACCAGAAATCAACACAATCGCCATAACGGAAAATCAAACTTGCATTTAAACCAGAAACTATTCGGTGAAAACAGCGAACCGAGCTTCGAACAACGAAGCTCGGCAGAGTAAGTAAAATGCGGAAAGCGGAAAATAAATTGTTTCTTCGCTCCTAACAAGAGCGGTGTTACACCATATCGGAAGCTAAGATGAAACCCGAACGTGCGAACTGAGATCTCCTCAAAACTAGTATCAAGTGTGTGTGTGGGAAAGTGAACTAAGCAACAGGCTGTGGTGAGGTCTCCCCCGAGAAGATCCCTCCAGCTTTCATGCTTCTGCCTTTTATAGATGCGGACATAGCCCTTGAGTCTTCGTAGAAATCCCTATTCTACCCTTCAACTCTGGAGCTTCCTCCGTCGAGCAATTCTCTTCATAATTGTTCACTAAATCGCCAGTTCCTCGACCTTGTGATTTTTTGGTCTTCTTTCCTGGACCTGGCGAATTCCTTCACACACCTGGCTTAAAACGTGCGTTAGTCCTAGTAAAATCACGAATTAAATCCCTAGACCCATGCATGAAATTAGCCTTATCAAACTGCTCACACTTAAACCATGCTTGTCCTCAAGTATGAAAGACAAGAAAAAGAAATAAGGCGAATTTCAATGCACGGCCCCCCCCAAGTACTATTCTACAAACAAAACAGACTCCTAGACCTAGACAACTACAACACGAAACACATAAAAATCACAAAAGAAAAGAAAACACATAAGCGCATAAACTGGTATTTTCCTAGCAGCCATCCCCACAAGTTTAAGGTCAATCCAAGCGTTTACAGCCTCAGATTCCTCCCCCTCCCTTCTTCTGTCTAGTCAAGTTGTCAGTTCGTCAAGATAGCCTTCTGACTTCCCAATTGTTAGATTCACTCGATCACTCATTCCTCACCAGGGATGTTAGGATCGGATCGCTCTTAAGTTAAAGTTACTCCACTGATGCATCGGGTTATGAGAGTTTCTCCTTCCTACCGTCTCCTTTTTATTCCTGGGTCTGGTTACTACTGCTTCCTGCCCTTAAATTTTTTTTTTTTTTTTTTTTTTTTTTTTTTTTCCTGGACTTCGTCCAGCTTATACCTCCGGTTTTATTATTTTAACTCCTCCCCTGGACTTCGTCCAGCTTATACCTCCGGTTCCTGGACTTCGTCCAGCTTATACCTCCTTTTCCTGGACTTCGTCCAGCTTATACCTCCTTTATTCTCTACTCCCTAAGCATCAAGTGGTAGCCCATTCTTTTTACAAGTTAGCTCAAAGTGTATAGGCTTATAACTCGCTCTTATAGTAGGGCTGCACAACTGGGTTATCTAAGGCATCCTCTATCGTTCTTACTTCATCCAACTGACTTTGATTTATTAAGAGAAAATGATTCACAATTTAGCATGTATTTTCTCTTCAATTACTCTCCCTAAGGGGCTTTTTGCTATTTATTTTACCAGTTATGCAAACACGAAACCTAAAAAAAACTTCTACAAACTCCTAGACCTAACAGAATATGTACAAGACACTAACTGCACTAACTGCGTCCCCCCTCCCACTTCATTTATGCTTGTCCCCAAGCAATCCGTATGAAGTGGAAAGCAGGCCAGTTAGTGGCGACATGAAATGAACTCAACAAAACACAAACTTCTCACACTTAGACCAAGCATTGGGCTAAGTGGGAGAAGGAACAACATACAACACAAAACATGTTATGACATATAACCCCTTCTCACACTTAGACCAATGCTTGGTCTAAGTGGAAGGGTTCAACACATATATACAGAACCTAGCATGCTGGCAGGTAAAACAGAAATAAAACGAAAGAACTGTTAAATAAAAGAAAGAAAAAGTTACTTGGGTTTGAGGGGAAATTCAATTCGGTGTCTGGCCCCCGTGGGAGCCAAACTTTGGTGGCACCGTCGGCTGGGTCACCTTTGCTTTCTTCCTGGCCGGCATCTCCGGCTTCTCTGGTCTGTCATCAGTAGGTCGGGGTATGGCTGTCCTCAGGATCACGGGTCTAGCGGAAGAGGGGGTGATGTGAGGCCTCGGGCCTTGTGATGGCTTCTGCGCGGATACACTTCCTGGACTTAGCGTTGTAATGTTGCCGCTAGACCCAGGAATAGTTTCTGATGCATCCGGGAACTTTTTGTGCAGCCATTTCAGCATGGTCGTCATCAAAGCAACACCCTCCGCCATCCTGTTGGTTTGCTCACTTGACGAAGCCACCCAATCGGTGATACGTCCCCTCAGGACTGCGGCCTCTTCCCTGCTTTTTCCGAATTCCCTTCGGATCTCAGTCATTTCCTTGCGTACCCCGTCGATTCCTTTCCTTACCTCCTCAACTTCTTTCTGAACTCCCTGAACCATCAGCCTGACTTCGTCCTCAGTGGCTTGATCCTTTACCTCCACACCATTGGGTTCCTGCTTGACTTGTGCCTCTGACTTACCGACCTCATAAAAACACACCTCCTTCCCTCGGGCGATCAGCAACCCCTTGTTGAAAAAAAAGTCGAAATTGAAGACTTCCGGGGCTGAGCACATCTTTACTACACGGCAGGCCTTGCTGATTTTAATTACAATGTTGCGCTGCAAATAGGCCCCGAGAAGATGGCACGTGTACAGATGCCTGGACGGGTTGGAGGTGACTTGATGGCAGGCTTGGGCTAACCAATAACCCAAATGAACTCGTACTCCTGTGGCCATGCACCACGTAAAGTATAGGTCGGCGGTCGTCAGGGCGTTGTTGGCAGTGCCCATCAAGTTGTAGCTAACAAAAGTTTGGGCGAATCGCAGGACCCGATTTTCTATATGGTGTGCCTTCGAAAAACTTGTTTTAAATTGACCCACTCTTGAGTGAGTCAAAAACTCCCACGCACCTTGTGCCTGAAATCCTGGCATCAACTTCGGCGGACCAACCATTCTGTCGTTCCACAGGCCCTCATCATCTTCTGTTCTCGTTAGCAAGCCCATCCGCAGCGTCCACTCCCGGATACTCATCCTATGTTCTTCATTAAAAAGCCTGAATGCTATGGAATCCGTATCCAAATCGGCGGTGGATTTGAACCGGAAGGTGGAAAAGAATTCACGGGCCGCGTCGACTGGAACTTCGAAAGTGCTGTGCTTTAGTAACCAATCAAAACCGATTGCATCTATATACCCCCTGAACTCATCGTTAGAGCTAATATGTTTGAGTTCCGCCGGGTGGTACATTTTTCCGGACTTCGCCACCTTTCCCTCAGCACTCTTTTCCTTGTATATGGCCACACGTTTTGGATCGTCAAATCTTCTCATATCGTCTAGCAGCTCTTTTGTAATCCAAATCTCCGTCGGCTCAAAGTTCAGTACATCCTCGTCTTGCTCCTCCTCTGAATCACTGGACCTGGCAGGATTCTCGGGCTCTGTGGCGTATGGTACCTTGGCGGGTGGAGGAAGTGGGGATTCAGTAGATTTCCCCTTCTCCTTCTCGGTCGAGGAGGAAGCAATTTGTTTCCCTTTCCTCTTCTTAGCCCTCGCGCGGCGCCCCTCTTCGTCACTCTCCCTTCCACTCGGCCTGGGGGAGTCTTCCTGCGCAGACACGGCTGTCGCTAGGTCCAGCGTATCCTTTTCCTTTTGTTGGGCAGATACGTCAATGTCATCAAGAATACTCCGACGTGTCCGTCTCCTTGTTTCCCTTAGATTAAGCTGCGAATCGGCCTCCTCAGAGACCTCAGTTAAATCCACTATCATGTTGAGTCCTGCATCGACAGTTTCTTGAGCACCCTCAGAATCGAGTGCTCCACTTTCCTCTGCTAACAATGGGGTTGCCCCCGTGATATAAACAGGGGTTTCTAACCCCGTAAGATTTCCTTCAGGTTGGGCTTCAGTGCCCACAGATTTGTCGGGAGTCCTTCTCGCATCAACATCTTCCTCAGTAAATTGGGCTTCATCGCCCCCAACTACGTCTAGGGTTTCCTTTTCTACATCCTTCTCAGAATTTAGGGCTTCTCCGCCCACTTGAACATCATCATCATCAACAACGGCATCCCTCTCAACAGACGCCTCCAGAACAGGGGTTTCCCCCTCAACCCTACTAACAGTAATAGCGGTGTCCTCAACTACCGCAACAAGAGCATCTACCCCCCCAACAACACTCTCCACCAAATTCACCGCAGAAATATCAAGGTTTACTCCCTCTGAAACACCATCACCTCCAAACTTTAAAACAGGGGTTTCCTTCTGAGAATCAGAACCTAACCTGGGTTCACTTACGGCCAATAACGTCAGTCCCGCGGCCAGATCTGTCTCTACTTCGCGAATCTCCGCAATTGGTGATCCTGGAACGGCGGGCACTGCATCGTCCTCCGGCCTGGTGGCGGTTTCTGGGACTGTGTCCTGGGCAGAGGTGGTTTCTTCTGGAATAATGGTAGCAGCCTCCGGTGCGGTTTCTTGTACAGCAGTGGGTGGTGTCTCGACAACCTCCGGTTGTGTCACGGTGGTTGTTGGAACGGCTGGCATGGGTTGTCCCATTGCAAACATCGCGAACGCTTGCATCGCTTTATCGGCCCCTCCGAACTTCTGAAATAGTTCATTCATGAACTCCGCCGCACTCTTCTCGGCGGATCCAGAAGCGCTGCTGGTTCCTTGTTGGTTATCCATGGTATTCTGCAGAAAATTTTGAAAAGAACTTGGGCGAAATTTTCAGATTAGGGTTAGAGAGAGATTGAAATTTGGGGTTTTTGATTTGGGAGAGAGAATATTTGGAGAGAGAATGAGTAATGAGAAAATAAGAAGGCCAAAACCGATCATAGTGTAGGCATTGGAGAGGACAGTTTCCTTTTGCAGGCGGGTGCAGGTGGTGACGCTAGCGACCGTACGCCTCCCCATAAAGTGCTCTTTGAAATCCGGACCGGTGCCAACTCCCTCCAAAACTCTTTTACCCCACAATTCCTTGCTCAAGTAAATTCCTTCTGCCAAAACACACTAAAAGAAAACATCAAACTAAAAAAACAAATATGAAACGCCAAACTCCCCGGGTCTAGGATATGACAGCATCAAAAACATTCCCGATGGGTCTGGTGTTTCGAAAATATTTTTGGAAGAATAAAATTTTTTATTTGTTTGGATTTTTCTTGATTTAAAGAAAGCAATTAAATATTTACAAAATTGTTGTCAAGTGTTCTCAAAATTTCCTGGATCAGGGTATGGTCAAACTTTTAATTACTAGACCCAGGAGATATTTTAAAAACACTTCCTTCCTAGACTGGTTAGGTGATATCAAAGAGTGCGCGTAGTGGCACTTCGTCCACTACACACAACTCTGAGCTATCCCTAAAGACCTTTATCCTATGTCCATTGACAAGAAAAGGTATGGAATTTGGTGCACTTCCCTGGATTTCAACTGCTCCGTTTGCTCGAAGTCCCATGATGATGTAAGGCCCAATCCATTTAGACTTTAACTTTCCAGGCATCAACTTGAGCTTGGATTGAAACAAAAGGACTTTCTGTCCTACCCTGAGTTCCTTGACCCGGAGATTTTTATCATGCCAAAGCTTAGTTTTTTCCTTATACCACATGGCAGATTCATAAGACTCAAGCCGTAACTCTTCCAGTTCCTGGAGCTGCATCTTCCTCTCTTCTTCACAAGCCTGCGGATTCATGTTGATCTCTTTGACCGCCCAGTATGCTCTGTGTTCGATTCCCACGGGTAAGTGGCACATTTTTCCGAATACCAACCTATATGGTGACATACCAATAGGTGTCTTATAAGCTGTCCTATAAGCCCATAATGCATCATCCAGTCTCTTACTCCAATCCTTCCTAGACGGGTTCACCGTTTTTTCGAGAATGGCCTTTATCTCCCTATTTGATATTTCTGCCTGGCCGTTGGACTGAGGATGATAAGGTGTAGACAACCTATGGTGGACTCCGTATTTCTTCATGAGAGCCTCTATTGTACGGTTCTTAAAATGGGTTCCTTGGTCTGAGATGACAGCCCTAGGGATCCCGTACCTGTTGAAAATGTTAGACCGCAGAAATTTGGCTACTTCCACAGCTTCGCAGGAGGTCGTAGCTTTTGCCTCTATCCATTTCGAAACGTAGTCCACCGCCACAAGTATGTATGTATTCCCATATGAAGATGGAAATGGACCCATAAAGTCCATACCCCAAACATCGAAAATCTCACAAACAATCACCGGAACTTGTGGCATTTCGTCCCTTCTAGAAATTCCTCCAATCTGCTGACACCTTTCGCAATTCTGGCAGAATTCGAATGCATCCTTATGTAATGTAGGCCAGTAGAAACCACTGTCTAGAACCTTCCTTGCAGTCTTCCTAGGTCCAAAGTGACCCCCACAAGCTAAAGCATGGCAATGATTCAGCACATCCCTTTGCTCCCACTCCGGAATGCATCTCCTAATTACCTGGTCAGCTCCCATTTTCCACAAATACGGATCGTCCCAAAAGTAGTATTTGGCTTCACTTTTTAATTTCATCTTCTGGGCCCGGGAAATTTCGTCGGAACTGGGCACCTCTCTAGTGACCAAGTAATTTGCTAGATCAGCAAACCATGGCTCTGCATTCGCCTGGCATTTCCTTTTTTCAGCATCTCCTGGACCTGTTGCTGCCATTACTTCTTCCCAATTGATAGGTCTAGGAGAATCGTTAAAATAATAAAGATGTTCTTCCGGGAACGCATCAGGTATTGCTTCATCCGTCTCACCTTGGTAAATGCGACTCAGGTGATCAGCCACCTTGTTCTCCGTCCCCTTCTTGTCTCTGACTTCCCAGTTAAACTCCTGTAACAGTAACACCCATCGGATCAACCTTGGCTTAGACTCCTTCTTTGCCAGTAAGTACTTTATCGCAGCGTGATCTGTGAAGACTATCACCCTTGACCCGAGCAGATATGGTCGGAATTTTTCAAAAGAGTACACGACTGCCAACATTTCCTTCTCCGTGGTGTCGTAATTTTTCTGGGCTTGATTTAGCGTTTTTGACGCATAGAAAATCACGTAACTTTTTCCGTCAACTCTTTGACCTAGCACCGCCCCTACTGCATAGTCACTCGCATCGCACATGATTTCAAACGGCAAACCCCAATCAGGTGCTCTGATGATGGGGGCAGATACTAATCTGTCCTTCAGCAGCTGAAAAGCCTTAATGCACCCCTCATTAAAAACAAACTCAACATCGTTATGCAACAGATGAGTGAGTGGTTGAGCAAATTTGGCAAAATCCTTTATAAATCTCCTGTAGAATCCTGCGTGACCTAGGAATCCCCTCACTTCCTTTTGATTTGTCGGGTGGGGCAGTTTTGATATCACGTCCACTTTTGCTTGGTCCACCTGTATGCCCCTTTCCGATACTACATGCCCCAGGACAATTCCTTCAGGGACCATGAAGTGGCATTTCTCGAAATTCAAAACCAAGTGCTTCTCTTGACATCTTCTCAGCACTACATCCAAGCTCGCCAGACATGAATCAAATGAATCCCCGTATACAGTGAAGTCGTCCATAAAGATCTCGATGCAATCTTCCAGCAGGTCTGAGAAAATACTCATCATACATCGTTGAAAAGTGCCTGGTGCATTGCAAAGGCCAAACGGCATTCTCCGATACGCATACGTTCCGAACGGACACGTGAAAGTTGTCTTCTCCTGGTCCTCGGGGTCCACGTAAATTTGGAAATACCCACTATATCCGTCCAAGAAACAGAAATATTGCTTGCCTGCTAATCTCTCCAGCATCTGGTCAATGAACGGAAGGGGAAAATGGTCTTTCTTGGTTGCCTCATTCAATTTTCTGTAGTCAATGCACATCCTCCAACCGGTGACTAGCCTGGTCGGTACCAACTCATTCTTGTCGTTCTTGACAACCTGGATTCCCGACTTTTTGGGTACCATGTGTACTGGGCTAACCCATTCACTGTCTGGTATGGAATAAATGATTCCTAGGGATAACAACTTCAATACCTCCTTCAATACCTCTTCCCTCATATTGGGATTCAATTTGCGTTGAGGGTCTCTGCAGGGTTTCACTCCTTCATTTAATCGAATGTGATGCATGCACAGATCAGGGCTAATCCCTACCAAGTCAGAAAGTGTCCAACCAATAGCGTTCTTGTTCCTTCGGATGACTTTCAGCAGCTCCTCTTCCTGTTCCTTGATCAAGTTGCTGTTGATAATCACCGGAAAAGTCTCATTCGCCTCAAGGTAAGCATACTTTAGGCCTGGCGGAAGTGTTTTCAACTCCTTCTTGGGAACATCTTTTTCCTGGGGCAGGGGGTTCTTTTCTGCTGCTCCAGTCGTCATCCCCTTAGTCGATCCAGGAAGATCTTCCTTGCTTGCCCCATAAAGTGTCTCCCTCGATCTGGCTAGCTCGGGCTTGGTGCAAAATTCCAGAATTGCTTCTGCTAGCTCTTCATCTGACAACTTGCTCGTATTCATTGCTTGGCACCAACTGGCCACCTCCCTATCAACAGCATGACTCATCTCTGAGTTCTCAATCTGTCCCTGCATTAATTCAGTCTCGAGGTATTCCTGGACCAAGGGGTTAATGATATCTACAGAATGCAAATTTTCAACATCAAGTGGCTTCTTCATTGCCTCATCTATGCTGAATGTATATTTATCCCCATTGTAATCGAGACAGATAGTACCATCAAAGACATCAATGATAGTCTTAGCAGTTCGCAGGAAAGGTCTCCCCAATAATACTCCGCCAGACTCTACAGACTCATTATCACTCATCTTAACCACATGGAAGTCAGCCGGGTACAGGAAGTCGTGTACCTTGACTATTACGTTCTCGAGCACTCCTTCAGGGCAGATGCATGACCTGTCCGCCAATTGGATCACAACCTTCGTATCCACCATACCTACTCCCACTAACCTCTTGTATATGGACAGGGGTAACACATTTATGGATGCTCCCAAGTCACACATAGCATGCTCAATTTTTACATCGCCGATGGAAATAGGCAAGGTGAACATACCTGGGTCATTGCATTTCGAAGGCATCCTCCGCTTCTGAATTACCGCGGACACATTCTCGCCTATCAAGATTTTTCCACTAGGTCTAGCCTTCCCAGCTATAAACTCTTTGATGAACTTGCTGAAAACTGGCATTTTCAAAGCCTGTAAGAAGGGTAGATTTATCTCCAGTTTCCCGAAAATATCCATAAGATCCACTGGCTCATCCTTCTTTTTCTTTGCCTCTCCTCGGTTTGGGAAAGGTTTTGGTCGTTTCCCGGTTCCGGAACATTCACCTGCTGAAGATTCATCGACTCTTTTTTTCTCTACCAATTCCGGTTCTGGATCTAGGAAAAATGGTTCGATTGTCCTGGGCAGCCGTTTCTCTAAATCTCCTGCCTGAAGTTCATCTCTAACTGCAGGGTTGCTTTCAACCGAGTTTCTTGATTCAGTGGTTTTTTCCTCTGTTTCCTTATCCTTAATGGGGGTCGTGACCTCTCTGTACCTCATGACCGGCCCTTCGTACTCCTTCCCAGATCTCAGCGTGATCTGGCTAATATTGGCTTTGTCAGGTGGTCTTACCGATGCAGGAATCTTGCCCTCGTTTCCCCGCATATCACTCAAGGAAGTAGCTATTTGAGACAACTGTTTGGCCAACATATCCATTGCCGCCTTCTGTTCTTGCTGCGCATCCTGAAGCTTGTGGACCACATCATTGTTCGACTGTAAATTGTTCTGAATGTGCTGCTGGGAACTAACGAGGTCGTGAACCATCTCATCAAGGTTCCTTGGTCTAGAGCTTGGCTGACTAGGGCCTGGCCCTATATTTTGGTTTGTTCCACTTCCTTGGCCTGGGCGAATGTGCCCTTGACCTCCTGGATTGTTGTTGAAATTACTTCCTTGACCTGGGTAAGGTGCTTGGAAATTCCTTTGATGTGGTGGTACATAAGAATTCCCTTGATAATTTTGATTCTTGTTTCCCCAGGTCGAGTGATCTCCTTGATTACGGTTGTTCCAATTTCCTTGCCCCTCATGACTTCTCCAGTTACCCTGCCTCTCGGGCTGCGGTGCGGACTGTATACTCAGTTGGGGTGCTGGCTGGCTTTGCTCGTTTTCAGACCATCTAAAGTTCGGGTGATTCCTCCAGGGTGCATCTCTTTGTCTTCCTTGGTTCCAACTTCCATCAGGATTCCAACATCCCATCGCGTTCGCCTGGGCCTGGTAATCACCTTCCTGAGGTCCGTAATATTGCTGGAGTTGATTATCTACTGGACCTAACAACTTAGCCGTTTCCTTTGGTGCGGCTGTATTAGTTTTTTCGATAGCATTCAGCAAGGCTTTCTCCAGCCTATCAATCCTTGCTTCAACTTTGTCATCCTCCTGCTCCCTCAATGCATTCACAGAGCCTCTTCTCACAGCATTCCTCGTACTGTCATACGCCTTCTTGGCGTCGATTAATCTTCCCAAAATCTCTCTTGCCTCACTTCCTCTCTTTCTTGTAAAATTCCCCCCGCTCGAGGAGTTCATCAAATCCTTAGACTCGGGAGTTGCCCCTTCATAAAACAGAGAGTAGGTCTCTGCCTCTATCATCCGATGATTCGGGCATGCGTCCAGCAATCCCTTGAACCTTGACCAGTATTGGCTCAATGACTCATCGTAATCCTGCTTGCATTCCACTATCTCCTTCTTCAGAGCGTTCGTCTTGTTGGATGGAAAGAAGTAATCTAGGAACTCCAATTTAAAGTCCCTCCAGGTGCGGATAGAATCCGGGGGTAATCTCAACAACCATGTATTTGCCTCCCCCTTTAGAGTGAAAGGAATCGCGCGCAAGCGATAGTCCTCCTCTGTCGCATCATTAGGCCTCTTTTGAATGCCACATAACTTGCTAAACTCGTTCAAAAACTCGTACGGGCATTCACTCCTTCGCCCAGAAAATGTTGGCAAGACACCTAACACATTCGTTTTGATCTCAATAGATCTCTGACGTGGGTTCATCACTATTGCGTGTGCTGGCTCTCCATCGAGATGAGCCGTTAGTGACCCTATTTCTGGATCTGGGTCCGCTACGTGTGCCATCTCAACTTCCTCTTCCTCCCCTGTTTCTGACTCTGTTTCCGATTCTGGTGGGGACTCCGGATCTGTTCGTCCTGAAGATTCCCAGGATTCGTCACTCAAAAACTCAGTCGGGAACGGATCTCCCGTCGTGAACCCTGATCTGGTAGTCACGGTGGAAGCTGTATCCTTGATCTTCCAAACGAACTGACCGTATTTCCAACCAGACGAGTTACTCCGGTGGAAGCTCCTGCTCATGTACTACAAAGAAAACGGAAAGAAAAAGTAAATTAAAATTATTCACACCAAAAACTCTAGGCACTAACACAAAGTACGCCATCCATCCCCGGCAACGGCGCCATTTGAAACGAGGTTTTTTTAACACGTGTGCACAGAAATAGATCACTGCAAGCGCTTGGTCAAGACACCACGCTCCTTAAATCCACTAGAGCACAAGGTCTAGGAACTTAAGAGAACATAAAGTGCTTGGTCGTTGGACACACATCGACTCCCCTTCAAAAAAATATAAATCCCTCAACCCGAATACTATGAATTAGTATAGGGAAGTGGGGTCGATCCCACAGAGATGGACTCGCAAAGTAGTGCTCAGAGACTTTGGACAGACAAATGGCTGCTGCCACGCAACAAAAGGGTTGAGAATTTTAAACTAACTCTAGACCTAGGCAGAAAATGTAAATGCTAGACCTAGGACATGTTAAACTTGTAAATTCAGACTTCGACAACAAGAAACATAACCACTTCCTAGACAGTGTAAACAACTACCTAATCTAGCTAAACAGAATATGACTGAAAGTGGGGACCATAATTCCAAAAATGGCAAGTACGGAAAGAACTGCAGATTAACAAACTCTGACGCTAGCTCGCAGCAAAATGCATCCTCTCAACCGAATTAAACTTGCAGATGAACAAAACAGAGCAAAAAGCGAGATTCGACAGAATATAGAGATTTGGTCGTCGTTATCTTGCTGCAACTTGGAAAAACATCAGATCTGCGTACACTAGACGGAATGAAAGTAAAACACGTAAACTAAGCATGAAAATCAGATCGAAACTACTCAGATTCACGTCAGAATACTTGATCCACTCCGGATCCAAGACATCCGAACCCAACAACCAACAAATCCAGCAAATCCAACCAAAATTCTTCCACAATCCAACTCCAATCTCCCGGATCTGACCATTAACCTACAATAACTCAGTAAACAGCTGCGAAACGCATCCAACTCAGACAATTTAAAACTCCAAAATCTCAATAAGCGAAACGATCAAACCAGAAATCAACACAATCGCCATAACGGAAAATCAAACTTGCATTTAAACCAGAAACTATTCGGTGAAAACAGCGAACCGAGCTTCGAACAACGAAGCTCGGCAGAGTAAGTAAAATGCGGAAAGCGGAAAATAAATTGTTTCTTCGCTCCTAACAAGAGCGGTGTTACACCATATCGGAAGCTAAGATGAAACCCGAACGTGCGAACTGAGATCTCCTCAAAACTAGTATCAAGTGTGTGTGTGGGAAAGTGAACTAAGCAACAGGCTGTGGTGAGGTCTCCCCCGAGAAGATCCCTCCAGCTTGCATGCTTCTGCCTTTTATAGATGCGGACATAGCCCTTGAGTCTTCGTAGAAATCCCTATTCTACCCTTCAACTCTGGAGCTTCCTCCGTCGAGCAATTCTCTTCATAATTGTTCACTAAATCGCCAGTTCCTCGACCTTGTGATTTTTTGGTCTTCTTTCCTGGACCTGGCGAATTCCTTCACACACCTGGCTTAAAACGTGCGTTAGTCCTAGTAAAATCACGAATTAAATCCCTAGACCCATGCATGAAATTAGCCTTATCAGTGTGTATTGTTTGTTTTATATTTATGTGTTTAATGTGTGTGCATGTATCTTGTGTAGTGTGTGTGTAGTGTAGTGTGTATTGCATATTTTGTGTAGTGTAGTGTGTGTATTGCATATTTTGTGCAGCGTAGTGTGTGTATTGTCTATAGTGTAAAGTTTTTATTTTTGTATAGTGATGTTTAGTATGTTTATTTTGTAAATTGTGTACTAGTGTGTATTTTGTATAATGTGAGTGGTATGTGAGGTCCATTTAATGTTTGTTTATTTTATTTATATTGTGTTTGTGTATTTTATTTATGTTGTGTTTAATATTTGTAATATGTGCCACGTATGTATAAATTGTGTATTTTATATGTATATTTGTTGTATAGTGTAGAAATTGTGTATTTTGTGCTACTACCCGTAGTGTGTGCAATGTAGGCATGTATGTTTATAGTACATATGTAGTGTATTTTATTTATAGTGTGTTTAATATTTGTGGTATGTATAGTGTGTATATAGTGCGCAATGTGTATGAAGTGTGTTTTATTTATATTGTGTTTGTGTGTTTTATTTATAAAGTATTTAATATTTGTAGTATGTGTCATGTATATATCGTGTATTTTATGTGTGCGTTTGTTGTATAGTATATTTAAATTGTGTATTTTGTGTACGTAGTGACTGTGGGTTGTATGTGCAGTCCATTTTGTGCGTAGTATAAATTGTAAATTTTATGCGTAGTGTAAATTGTCTGAAGTGTGTGTGCGTAGTAGGTGTCATGTCTGAATATATTGTGAATTTTATGTATATATTTGTTGTATAGTATGTTAATAGAGTATTTTGTTTTAGTATATGTAGCGTAGCGTTTGCAATGTATGTAAGTATTATTGTTGTACATATGTTTTGTGTATGTTTGTATATTTTATTTATAATATATTCAGTGTTTCTAGTATGTGTCGCGTACTGAGTGTAGTGTTTTTTTAATGTTTATATTTTGTATATGTATTTCGTGTACAATGTGTAAGTTTTGTTTAATATGTATGTGTGTAAAGTGTGCATATATGTGTGATGTGCAGAGGGCGTGCTATGATGTATAGTACATAGTATGTATACAGTGTAATTCATTTTTTTTATAGTGTGTCGTTCAGTTGTGTGTGTGTGTGTGTTTTATTTATATTGTGTTTGTGTATTTTATTTATATTGTGTTTAATGTTTGTAGTGTGTACCATGTGTGAAATTATATATTTTAATTGTGCATTTGTTGTATAGTGTATAAGTAATGTATTTTGTATCACTATTTGTAGTATGTGCCTCATATGTATTATATGTTTTATAATATTGTCTGTATTGTTTGTTTTATTTATATTGTGTTTTTGTATTTTATTTATAACTTTTTTAGTGTTTGTAGTATGTACCACGTGTGTATTAGGTGTGTATTTTATTTGTGCATTTGTTGCAGAGTGTATAAATAGTTTGTTTTGTAATAGTATCTGTAGTGTGTGCACAATGTGTGTATGTATTTATGTTGTGCATGTGTTTTGTGCATTTAATTTATAGTGTGTGTAATATTCATAGTATGTGCCGAGTATGTATAGCATGTTTTATAATATTTGTATTTAGTTTTTTATGTACAGTGTGTATTGTTTGTTTTATATTTATGTGTTTAATGTGTGTGCATGTATCTTATGTAGTGTGTGTGTAGTGTAGTGTGTATTGCATATTTTGTGTAGTGTAGTGTGTGTATTGCATATTTTGTGCAGCGTAGTGTGTGTATTGTCTATAGTGTAAAGTTTTTATTTTTGTATAGTGATGTTTAGTATGTTTATTTTGTAAATTGTGTACTAGTGTGTATTTTGTATAATGTGAGTGGTATGTGAGGTCCATTTAATGTTTGTTTATTTTATTTATATTGTGTTTGTGTATTTTATTTATGTTGTGTTTAATATTTGTAATATGTTCCACGTATGTATAAATTGTGTATTTTATATGTATATTTGTTGTATAGTGTAGAAATTGTGTATTTTGTGCTACTACCCGTAGTGTGTGCAATGTAGGCATGTATGTTTATAGTACATGTGTAGTGTATTTTATTTATAGTGTGTTTAATATTTGTGGTATGTATAGTGTGTATATAGTGCGCAATGTGTATGAAGTGTGTTTTATTTATATTGTGTTTGTGTGTTTTATTTATAAAGTATTTAATATTTGTAGTATGTGTCATGTATATATCGTGTATTTTATGTGTGCGTTTGTTGTATAGTATATTTAAATTGTGTATTTTGTGTACGTAGTGACTGTGGGTTGTATGTGCAGTCCATTTTGTGCGTAGTATAAATTGTAAATTTTATGCGTAGTGTAAATTGTCTGAAGTGTGTGTGCGTAGTAGGTGTCATGTCTGAATATATTGTGAATTTTATGTATATATTTGTTGTATAGTATGTTAATAGAGTATTTTGTTTTAGTATATGTAGCGTAGCGTTTGCAATGTATGTAAGTATTATTGTTGTACATATGTTTTGTGTATGTTTGTATATTTTATTTATAATATATTCAGTGTTTCTAGTATGTGTCGCGTACTGAGTGTAGTGTTTTTTTAATGTTTGTATTTTGTATATGTATTTCATGTACAATGTGTAAGTTTTGTTTAATATGTATGTGTGTAAAGTGTGCGTATATGTGTGATGTGCAAGGGGCGTGCTATGATGTATATAGTATGTATACAGTGTTATTCATTTTTTTATAGTGTGTCGTTCAGTTGTGTGTGTGTGTGTTTTATTTATATTGTGTTTGTGTATTTTATTTATATCGTGTTTAATGTTTGTAGTGTGTACCATGTGTGAAATTGTATATTTTAATTGTGCATTTGTTGTATAGTGTATAAGTAGTGTATTTTGTATCACTATTTGTAGTATGTGCCTCATATGTATTATATGTTTTATAATATTGTCTGTATTGTTTGATTTATTTATATTGTGTTTGTGTATTTTATTTATAACTTTTTTAGTGTTTGTAGTATGTACCACGTGTGTATTAGGTGTGTATTTTAGTTGTGCATTTGTTGCAGAGTGTATAAATAGTTTGTTTTGTAATAGTATCTGTAGTGTGTGCACAATGTGTGTATGTATTTATGTTGTGCATGTGTTTTGTGCATTTAATTTATAGTGTGTGTAATATTCGTAGTATGTGCCGAGTATGTATAGTATGTTTTATAATATTTGTATTTAGTTTTTTATGTACAGTGTGTATTGTTTGTTTTATATTTATGTGTTTAATGTGTGTGCATGTATCTTGTGTAGTGTGTGTGTAGTGTAGTGTGTATTGCATATTTTGTGTAGTGTAGTGTGTGTATTGCATATTTTGTGCAGCGTAGTGTGTGTATTGTCTATAGTGTAAAGTTTTTATTTTGTATAGTGATGTTTAGTATGTTTATTTTGTAAATTGTGTACTAGTGTGTATTTTGTAAAATGTGAGTGGTATGTGAGGTCCATTTAATGTTTGTTTATTTTATTTATATTGTGTTTGTGTATTTTATTTATGTTGTGTTTAATATTTATAATATGTGCCACGTATGTATAAATTGTGTATTTTATATGTATATTTGTTGTATAGTGTAGAAATTGTGTATTTTGGGCTACCACCCGTAGTGTGTGCAATGTAGGCATGTATGTTTATAGTACATGTGTAGTGTATTTTATTTATAGTGTGTTTAATATTTGTGGTATGTATAGTGTGTATATAGTGCGCAATCTGTATGAAGTGTGTTTTATTTATATTGTGTTTGTGTGTTTTATTTATAAAGTATTTAATATTTGTAGTATGTGTCATGTATATATCGTGTATTTTATGTGTGCGTTTGTTGTATAGTATATTTAAATTGTGTATTTTGTGTACGTAGTGACTGTGGGTTGTATGTGCAGTCCATTTAGTGCGTAGTATAAATTGTAAATTTTATGCGTAGTGTAAATTATCTGAAGTGTGTGTGCGTAGTAGGTGTCATGTCTGAATATATTGTGAATTTTATGTATGTATTTGTTGTATAGTATGTTAATAGAGTATTTTGTTTTAGTATATGTAGCGTAGCGTTTGCAAAGTATGTAAGTATTATTATTGTACATATGTTTTGTGTATGTTTGTATATTTTATTTATAATATGTTCAGTGTTTCTAGTATGTGCCGCGTACTGAGTGTAGTGTTTTTTTAATGTTTGTATTTTGTATATGTATTTCGTGTACAATGTGTAAGTTTTGTTTAATATGTATGTGTGTAAAGTGTGCGTATATGTGTGATGTGCAGAGGGCGTGCTATGATGTATAGTACATGGTATGTATACAGTGTTATTCATTTTTTTATAGTGTGTCGTTCAGTTGTGTGTGTTTTATTTATATTGTGTTTGTGTATTTTATTTATATCGTGTTTAATGTTTGTAGTGTGTACCATGTGTGAAATCGTATATTTTAATTGTGCATTTGTTGTATAGTGTATAAGTAGTGTATTTTGTATCACTATTTGTAGTATGTGGCTCATATGTATTGTATGTTTTATAATATTGTCTGTATTGTTTGTTTTATTTATATTGTGTTTGTGTATTTTATTTATAACTTTTTTAGTGTTTGTAGTATGTACCACGTGTGTATTAGGTGTGTATTTTATTTGTGCATTTGTTGCAGAGTGTATAAATAGTTTGTTTTGTAATAGTATCTGTAGTGTGTGCACAATGTGTGTATGTATTTATGTTGTGCATGTGTTTTGTGTATTTTATTTATAGTGTGTGTAATATTCGTAATATGTGCCGAGTATGTATAGCATGTTTTATAATATTTGTATTTAGTTTTTTATGTACAGTGTGTATTGTTTGTTTTATATTTATGTGTTTAATGTGTGTGCATGTATCTTGTGTAGTGTGTGTGTAGTGTAGTGTGTATTGCATATTTTGTGTAGTGTAGTGTGTGTATTGCATATTTTGTGTAGTGTAGTGTGTGTATTGTCTATAGTGTAAAGTTTTTATTTTGTATAGTGATGTTTAGTATGTTTATTTTGTAAATTGTGTACTAGTGTGTATTTTGTATAATGTGAGTGGTATGTGAGGTCCATTTAATGTTTGTTTATTTTATTTATATTGTGTTTGTGTATTTTATTTATGTTGTGTTTAATATTTGTAATATGTGCCACGTATGTATAAATTGTGTATTTTATATGTATATTTGTTGTATAGTGCAGAAATTGTGTATTTTGTGCTACTACCTGTAGTGTGTGCAATGTAGGCATGTATGTTTATAGTACATGTGTAGTGTATTTTATTTATCTTGTGTTTAATATTTGTGGTATGTATAGTGTGTATATATATAGTGCGCAATGTGTATGAAGTGTGTTTTATTTATATTGTGTTTGTGTGTTTTATTTATAAAGTATTTAATATTTGTAGTATGTGTCATGTATATATCGTGCATTTTATGTGTGCGTTTGTTGTATAGTATATTTAAATTGTGTATTTTGTGTACGTAGTGACTGTGGGTTGTATGTGCAGTCCATTTAGTGCGTAGTATAAATTGTAAATTTTATGCGTAGTGTAAATTGTCTGTAGTGAGTGTGCGTAGTAGGTGTCATGTCTGAATATATTGTGAAGTTTATGCATATATTTGTTGTATAGTATGTTAATAGAGTATTTTGTTTTAGTATATGTAGTGTAGCGTTTGCAATGTATGTAAGTATTATTGTTGTACATATGTTTTGTGTATGTTTGTATATTTTATTTATCATATGTTCTGTGTTTCTAGTATGTGTCGCGTACTGAATGATATGGATTGGGATACGATGAAGGACCCGTTGGATATATTGATCCAAGAACCCCACGTATAAGGTTTGGCAGCGGACTCCCTTGATTGATAATCTGGTTTGATCCACTTGCAGAGCTTAGAAAACCTCGACCCGATGGCTATATGATCAGCCAAGAACCTCGGTACGGTTGAACGCCACAAGAACTTGCTCAAAGTATCTTGATAAGTTCCAAACAAGTAAAAACCTCTACAAAGAGAATTCAACTCACAAGACAAAGTCTATTTCGTATTTGATCAATGGTGTCTTCAAATGACATGCTTACAAGCCTATTTATAGGCTAGAATGGACTCTTGAAAGTCTCACATCATTAGTACAACTTAAGACACTTAAAAATGACTCATAATAAAAGAAAAGTAACTCCTAAATCTTTGGTGTAACTCTAGGATATCTAAAGTCACTTATTTAACATAAAATGTAACTAAAATAGACCATTCATTTTGGCTGCTCCAACTTGGACGAAAATGCATCATGTATCATCAATTTAGGCCTCCAAAATGTGATATGTAGTGACTCCACACTTCAAGTCTTGGGCTGCCCACAAACTTGAATAATATTCACCACTTGGCCCAATGTAGAATGATCTTGTAATTGGGCTTTTATTTCAACAACTAAAAGCAACATGGACTCCTTTATCTTCTTAGCTCTAGCTCTTGTAATTGGCCCACTTGGAATGATCAATGGATCCATCTTCTTGTCCTTGTAGATCAGCTTGGTTGTGTCTCCATCATTCCCTTCTTCTTCAAGAGGATTCGTCCTCGAATCAGGTAAGTCTAGTTTGTAAGCATTATCATTGACTTTTGCAATCACTTGGAATGGTCCATCTCCTCTTGGCTGCAACTTGGACTTTCTTTTCGAAGGAAATCTCTCCTTTCTCATATGCAACCAAACCCAATCTCCCGGCTCAAAGATGACTTGTTTCCGACCCTTGTTGGCTTGCTTTGCGTATTGTTCTGTCCTCTTTTCAATGTTGAGTCTTACCCTTTCATGCAATCTTTTCACCATTTCAGCCTTAGCTTTTCCATTAAGACTTGCACGTTCTTCAATAGGTATTGGAATCAAATCTAGTGGACTCAATGGATTAAAACCATACACAACTTCAAATGGAGAAAAGTTAGTAGCAGAATGAACACTTCGATTATAAGCAAATTCAGCAAAAGGTAAGCATTCCTCCCAACTTTTCAAGTTCTTTTTAACTAAAGTTCGTAGTAATTGAGACAAAGTCCTATTAACTACTTCAGTTTGTCCATCTGTTTGTGTATGACAAGTAGTAGAAAACAAGAGTTTAGTTCCCAACTTATTCCACAACACACGCCAAAAATGACTCACAAATTTAGCATCTCGATCACTCACAATTGATCTAGGAACACCATGCAAACGGACAATTTCTTGAAAGAACAAATCAGCAATATGAGATGCATCATCAGTTTTGTGACATGGAATAAAATGTGCCATTTTTGAAAACCTATCAACAACCACAAAAACTGAATCTCTACCTCTTTTTGTTCTTGGCAAACCAACGACAAAGTCCATTGAAATATCCTCCCAAGGTGCACTAGGAATTGGTAACGGTTTGTACAAACCATGTGGGTGTGATTTAGACTTGGCTTGCATGCAAGTTATGCATCTTTTACAAATTCTTTCAACATCCACACGCATTTTAGGCCAAAAGAAATGTTCATGCAAAACATCCATTGTCTTATGGACTCCAAAATGCCCCATTAAACCACCACCATGAGCTTCACGCACAAGCAATTCACGCATAGAACCTTTAGGAATGCACAGTTTATTTTCTCTAAACAAATAGCCATCATGCCTATAGAACTTGTCAAATGCAGCATGCTCACAAGCTAAATAGATAGAAGAAAAGTCCAGGTCATTATCATACATTTCCTTAATCAACTCAAAACCAAGCAACTTAGAACTCAAAGTAGTGATCAAAATGTACCTCCGAGACAATGCCTCAGCCACAATGTTTTCTTTTCCCTTTTTGTATTTGATTACATAGGGAAATGATTCAATGAATTCCACCCACTTAACATGTCTCTTGCTAAGCTTACCTTGACCTTTCAAGTACTTGAGAGATTCATGATCCGTATGAATTACAAACTCTCTAGGCCACAAGTAATGCTGCCATGTTTCCAAAGCTCTAACCAAAGCATATAACTCCTTGTCATACGTTGGATAGTTCAATTGAGCTCCTTTAAACTTTTCGCTAAAGTAAGCGATTGTCTTTCCATCCTGCAACAAAACAGCTCCTATGCCTACTCCAGATGCATCACATTCAAGCTCAAACATGTTATCAAAGTTAGGCGAAGAAAGAATTGGTGCAGTTGTATGTTTTTCTTTAAGGCGATTAAAAGCATGCTCTTGTTTTTCTCCCCAATAAAAACAAACATCCTTTCTCACAATTTCATTCAAGGGTGCAACAATTGTACTAAAATCCTTGACAAACCTCCTATAAAAACTTGCAAGACCATGAAAACTTCTAACTTGTGCTACATTTTGAGGAATTGGCCATTCTAAAATAGCTTTCACCTTCTCCTTTTCCATTTCAATCCCCTTAGCACTTATAACAAACCCAGAAAAACAACTTTATCCATGCAAAAAGAACACTTTTTGAGATTTGCATACAATGATTATGTTCGTAAGGTATCCAAAATTGCACGCACATGGTTAAGATGTTCATCCACATTTTTGCTATAGACAAGAATATCATCAAAATAAACAACCACAAATTTTCCAATGAATTTTTTCAAAACATGGTGCATCAATATCATGAAAGTACTTGGTGCATTAGTTAAACCAAAAGGCATTACTAACCACTCATATAGACCAAATTTTGTTTTAAAGGCTGTTTTCCATTCGTCTCCTTCTCTAATTCGAATTTGATGATAACCACTTTTCAAATCGATCTTACTAAATACAACAGATCCATGCAATTCATCAAGCATATCATCTAGCCTAGGAATAGGATAGCGATACTTTACCGTGATTTTGTTGATTGCTCGGCAGTCGATGCACATCCTCCATGATCCATCTTTCTTAGAAACAACAATTACCGGAACAGCACATGGACTCATGCTCTCACGGATTTTTCCTTTGTCCAACAACTCTTGCACTTTCCTTTGAATTTCCTTAGTCTCTTCGGGATTGGCTCTGTAGGCTGGTCGGTATGGTAGAACTACCCCAGGAATAAGGTCAATTTGGTGTTCAAGACATCTTAATGGAGGTAATCCACTTGATTCTTCCACAGGAAAAATATCTTCGAATTCCTGTAAAAGAGACACAAAAGTACTTAGCAAAGAAGTGGTTAATTCGTAACAAAGACTGTTTGTACACTAAGATGAAAACACTCTCTTTTTCAACTATTGCACTCTTTATTTCTTTTCCTCCCACATAAAAATTCTTTTTTTCATTAGGACTCTTTTCACTTGACTCTTTTTCAATGCCCTCGCCTTTTTTTCTCTCATTCTTACTTTTCTCTCGACTCTTTTTCAATGCCCTCACTTTTTTTTCTCTCAACCTCACGAGCTCTCCTTGCTTGTGACAATTTCTGTTGGTCCTCTTGAACTTGTTGAGGTGTCAATGAGACAAGTATAATAGACTTATTGTTCTGCTTGAAGGTGTAGTGGTTGTGAAATCCATCATAAATCACCCTACGATCAAACTGCCATGGACTCCCCAAAAGAATGTGACTTGCATGCATTGGCACAACATCACAAAGAACATCATCTTTATAATTGCCAATTGAAAATGAAATTAGAACTCGCTTAGTCACTCGAATTTCTCCACATTCATTAAGCCATTGTAGCTTGTATGGATTAAGATATTTTTTGTTGTTAAGCTCAACTTTTCCACCATTTCAGAACTTGCAACATTTGCACAACTACCACCATCAATAATCATTATGCAAAGTTTACCTTGGACCAAACACCTTGTGTGGAAAATGTTCTCCCTTTGTTAATCATCGTTTCTGTTTTGCATGTTTAGAGCCCTTCGAACCACCAAAAGTTCTCCATGTTCTGGTCCAATCTCCTCCAATTGTTTATCCTCCTCCTCATCATCATCATCTTCACGTTCACTTTTTTTTTTTTTAATAAAAACACTCCAAGGGGTGGAGGGTTAAGGCGGACCCACACCTGTGCATTACCAAAAGCCATTTGCAACAACCATACAAACACCGAGTCGCCCAAAAGTGACGACTCGCCATGATAATTAGAGTACAACGAGGGCCTCCCTAACAACTAGAGTGGTCATCTATATACTCTCAAGAACCCTATTACACTTTTGATGCAGCCTGTGCATCACCAAAAACCTTAGTCCATCTCCTAATTAAGGCCACGATAGGGATACCTCCGCAGGGGACGCACCCTCCTGGGTCAAGGTCCTCAATGAAGCCTTCCATATCCCGGTTGGGGAGCCCACATGCTACACTCATTGAGCCAGTGCCCGACACGTTCATACCTGATTTATCAATCCCAAATGTCACCGTAGCAACATTCTCCTTCAAATGCCATGAATCAATGTGTTGCGCTTTGATGTACACATCGCCCTCATGTACCTTGCCTTTCCTCTTTCTCGACACCAATTGGAACCCATCATCATCCACACGTGGTTGACTCCTGCTAGCCTCGTTAATCTTCGAGGGTTCTGCATCCGTTGATCCCTCCATGTTCTTCGTTTGGTCGGTACATTCTTCAGCCTTGTTCGGATGCCCACTAGTTGATGAGGTGCATGCCCAAGTATCCTCCTTTGGGCGCCACTCTTGGCGGGTGATCTTGGGGACGTTGCTCGAGTAAAATGCCTTGGTTGGTACTCGGCGATCCCTACCTCCACCCCGATTCTTCCTTCCCGAAGCATGACAATCTTCTTTCACGTGCCCAACATGTTACAATTTGCACAAAACAAAGGGATACGGTCCCATGCCACTTTGTACCTTGAATCTTTACCTCAGATATTGAGGATGATTTCTTCCGGCGGGGGGATCGAAATGTCAATCTCCACACAAATCCTAGCAAAGGAGAGCCGGCTTTGATGGATGGTGGCATGATCGGCTTGTAGTGGCTTGCCTAAGAGATTACCGATTGCCATGATGGCCGATTCCTCATAGAGATGCGCCGGGATGCCCATGATGTTGCACCAAACGGCAACAATCGGCGACTCGAAGAATGTATCGAAGTCCGGCGCCCATTTGAACACCCTCATCGGGTGAACATCAACATACCAATTTGGGCTCCCATTAGGACCATTTAACACCTTAACATAGTCGGCCATCTCATGGAATTGGAGTAAAATATGCTTGGCATTCAAGTATTTCCAAGTAAATGAACTAACTAACCCCAATCCTCCTAGACTTTTTGTATTTGGTAAGTTGATGGGAGCGAATGGGAGAATTTTCCAATGACGGCTAGCCCTAGCTTCTCCGAGAGGTAATCCGTTTCTAAGTCGGAAAAGGAGAGGGATGGTGTACCTTCAAAACAGCCGGCTATCCCCAAGGCTTTGATCTTGGTGGCATCCAACGAAATTGGCTCGGCTTTTTGGAATTTTTGCGTGGCTGGTGCTCCTTCCACGGACCCCATCCCCACGCGAGATAGGGATTCTTTCGTCCTACACGCTCCGGCCGTCGGCACCAGCTTTTCCGGCGAGAATTCCGGCGGTGGTGCATCGGGAGGCCGACCCCCTTTGCGTTCACCATTGACTAGAGGTGGGAGGGAGGGGTGTGTGTCACATGGGGTTGAATTTGAATTCAAATTGTCACTTACCAAAAAAGGGCCAACACTTACTTCCCCATGCAAAGTAGAATTCGGCCTTTCCTCCATTTGTGGGTCACATGCATCCACTTCCTCACATGTCACCCCCACACCAAGACAAGGGTTCACATGACCTCTTGTACCATCCACATGAAGAACGTTGACCAGCAACTTCTCCTTGTGCGGAACATCACGATCCCCACTGGCCGGCGCCGGCGAAATTCCGGCGACCTCCTCACAATCGGGTTCCTCCATTTCACACGTTGGCGTGGTCCCTTCCTTAGACATTTGAGCTAGTGCGTTCAACATCTCCCGAACAAGGGCTTGCTCAGCCTCCGGCGACCTCCTCCCTTCACCATGGGGCTTGCCGACGAGTCCATCAACCATTTCAAACGCCATCTTCTTCTTAGCCCGACTAACCTCCGAACCAGATTCAAGACCGGCTCGTTTGAGGGCTTGTCGAGCTTTCTCCGGGTGGGGCGTGCCAACCCTTTTGGTCTTAGGCCGTGCAAGCGAACGAAACTTCCACTCCGGCGAGGAAAGGGGCTGCATCGTGTGTATCAAGGCCACGGCCTCTCCCTCCGGCAGCTCACAACCGGACTTCACCATGTGTCGGATGCAACAATCACGTTTCACCTCCCTCAAAGGGGAGGGAGGGAGAGTGGACAAATTCTAGAGAGAAGGGAGAGCTTATCTTCACGTTCACTTTCAGATTCTATCTCTCCATTTGGCTTCAAAATCATCACTCTTTTGTTTGGACATTGAGATGCAATGTGTCCAACACCTTGACAACGAAAACATTTGATATCTCTATTTCGAGTAGAAGTAGAAGTAGAAATACCTTTACCCTTCTCAAATTCTTTGGACTTGGATGTCGACGCTCCATTTTGGGGTTTAGAAGCTGCCCCAAAATTGGATTTGGATGAAGTCCACTCTTTTGTCCTTGACGAATGAGAACTTGTTGAAAAATTCTTTTGGATTGTTCCCTTCTTCTTCAATTGTCCCTCCACCTTCATGGCCATATGAACCATGTCCTCCAACTCCACATAGTGTTGAAGCTCCACAATGTTTGCAATCTCCCTATTCAGCCCACATAAGAATCGAGCCATGGTTGCTTCTCTATCTTCTTCAACATTTGCCCTAATTATAGCAATCTCCATCTCTTTGTAGTACTCATCAACAGATTTAGTACCTTGTTTCATAGATTGTAATTTTTGATACAGTTCACGAAAATAATGAGAAGGTACAAATCTCTTACGCATTATGCCTTTCATTTCTTCCCAAGTCGAAACTGGTCTTCCTCCATATCGCCTTGTACTAGTTGTCAATTGATCCCACCAAACTATAGCATAGTTAGTGAATTCAATAGCAGCAAGCCTAACCTTTTTCTCCTCGGAATAGTTGTGACATTCAAAGATGAGATCCACCTTTCTCTCCCACTCCAAATAAGCTTCGGGGTCACTCCTTCCTTGGAATGTTGGGATCTTCAGTTTGATACTTCTCAAATCACCATCAACTTCATTTGTACGCACTCTTCTACCGTTTCCATGCCTCTCATTTCGATGCCTATGTGAAGCATTATCCTCTCCTCCACTCTCTTCTTCCTCATTATTGTTTGCATTTGCTTGAAGTTCCAGCCTCTCCAAGCGCTCTGAAACACTTTCCAGAACACGTCCAAGCCTTCTAAAATGTTGTTGGATGGCTTGCAACGTAGGATCAATTTGATTTTCATTAGTAGAATCCATCCTCACAGTTCACTCGTGTATCACACAAAAATAAACCTCACAAAACACTCGTGTATATCACTCGTTGGCTTTTACCTCCCCTCAAATAATCTCACCACTCAAGCCTTTTACCACTATTTCTCTTTTGCAAAGATAGCACAAGTAAAAAACAAATCAAGAACAAACAAGAACTAATAACGACCAACCAAACAGTAGCCCTTGAATGAAGGATGAAAGGAAATGGTCAAGAAAATATGAGGTGAAGTATGTATTTCGTTTTTTTTTCTTTTTTTTCGGTTTTTCTTTTCTTTTTTTTCAGTTTTTTTTTTCAAGGATATGAAAGATAAACAATGTAAGATAAAGCTAAGGATAGATCAATACCAGTTGGCTCGTGATACCAAATGATATGGATTGGGATACGACGAAGGACCCGTTGGATATATTGATCCAAGAACCCCACGTATAAGGTTTGGCAGCGGACTCCCTTGATTGATAATCTGGTTTGATCCACTTCAGAGCTTAGAAAACCTTGACCCGATGGCTATATGATCAGCCAAGAACCTCGGTATGGTTGAACGCCACAAGAACTTGCTCAAAGTATCTTGATAAGTTCCAAACATGTGAAAACCTCTACAAAGAGAATTCAACTCACAAGACAAAGTCTATTTCGTATTTGATCAATGGTGTCTTCAAATGACATGCTTACAAGCCTATTTATAGGCTAGAATGGACTCTTGAATGTCTCACATCATTAGTACAACTTAAGACACTTAAAAATGACTCATAATAAAAGAAAAGTAACTCCTAAACCTTTGGTGTAACTCTAGGATATCTAAAGTCACTTATTTAACATAAAATGTAACTAAAATAGACCCTTCATTTTGGCTGCTCCAACTTGGACGAAAATGCATCATGTATCATCAATTTGGGCCTCCAAAATGTGATATGTAGTGACTCCACACTTCAAGTCTTGGGCTGCCCACAAACTTGAATAATATTCACCACTTGGCCGAATGTAGAATGGTCTTGTAATTGGGCTTTTATTTCAACAACTAAAAGCAACATGGACTCCTTTATCTTCTTAGCTCTAGCTCTTGTAATTGGCCCACTTGGAATGATCAATGGATCCATCTTCTTGTCCTTGTAGATCAGCTTGGTTGTGTCTCCATCACTGAGTGTAGTGTTTTTTTAATGTTTGTATTTTATATATGTATTTCGTGCACAATGTGTAGTTTTGGTTTAATATGTATGTGTGTAAAGTGTGCGTATATGTGTGATGTGCAGAGGGTGTGTTATGATGTATAGTACATAGTATGTATACAGTGTTATTCATTTTTTATAGTGTGTCGTTCAGTTGTGTGTGTGTGTGTGTTTTATTTATATTGTGTTTGTGTATTTTATTTATATCTTGTTTAATGTTTGTAGTGTGTACCATGTGTGAAATTGTATATTTTAATTGTGCGTATGTTGTATAGTGTATAAGTAGTGTATTTTGTATTACTATTTGTAGTATGTGTCTCATATGTATTGTATGTTTTATAATATTGTGTGTATTGTTTGTTTTATTTATATTGTGTTTGTGTATTTTATTTATAACTTTTTTTAGTGTTTGTAGTATGTACCACGTGTGTATTAGGTGTGTATTTTATTTGTGCATTTGTTGCAGTGTATAAATAGTTTATTTTGTAATAGTATCTGTAGTGTGTGCACAATGTGTGTATATATTTATGTTGTGCATGTGTTTTGTGTATTTTATTTATAGTGTGTGTAATATTCGTAGTATGTGCCGAGTATGTATAGCATGTTTTATAATATTTGTATTTAGTTTTTTATGTACAGTGTATATTGTTTGTTTTATATTTATGTGTTTAATGTGTGTGCATGTATCTTGTGTAGTGTGTGTGTAGTGTAGTGTGTATTGCATATTTTGTGTAGTGTAGTGTGTGTATTGCGTATTTTGTGTAGTGTAGTGTGTGTATTGTCTATAGTATATAGTTTTTATTTTTGTATACTGATGTTTAGTATGTTTATTTTGTAAATTGTGTACTAGTGTGTCCATTTAATGTTTGTTTATTTTATTTATATAGTGTTTGTGTATTTTATTTAGGTTGTGTTTAATATTTGTAATATGTGCCACGTATGTATAAATTGTGTATTTTATATGTATATTTGTTGTATAGTGTAGAAATTGTGTATTTTGTGCTACTACCCGTAGTGTGTGCAATGTAGGCATGTATGTTCATAGTACATGTGTAGTGTATTTTATTTATAGTGTGTTTAATATTTGTGGTATGTATAGTGTGTATATAGTGCGCAATGTGTATGAAGTGTGTTTTATTTATATTGTGTTTGTGTGTTTTATTTATATCGTGTTTAATGTTTGTAGTGTGTACCATGTGTGAAATTGTATATTTTAATTGTGCATTTGTTGTATAGTGTATTCGTAGTGTATTTTGTATTACTATTTGTAGTATGCGCCTCATATGTATTGTATGTTTTATAATATTGTATATGTTGTTTGTTTTATTTATATTGTGTTTGTGTATTTTATTTATGTTGTGTTTAATATTTGTAATATGTGCCACGTATGTATAAATTGTGCATTTTATATGTATATTTGTTGTATAGTGTAGAAATTGTATATTTTGTGCTACTACCCGTAGTGTGTGCAATGTAGGCATGTATGTTTATAGTACATGTGTAGTGTATTTTATTTATAGTGTGTTTAATATTTGTGGTATGTATAGTGTGTATATAGTGCGCAATGTGTATGAAGTGTGTTTTATTTATATTGTGTTTAATGTTTGTAGTGTGTACCATGTGTGAAATTGTATATTTTAATTGTGCATTTATTGTATAGTGTATAAGTACTGTATTTTGTATTACTATTTGTAGTATGTGCCTCATATGTATTGTATGTTTTATAATATTGTGTGTGTTGTTTGTTTTATTTATATTGTGTTTGTGTATTTTATTTATAACGCTTTTAATGTTTGTAGTATATACCACGTGTGTATTAGTTGTGTATTTTATTTGTGCATTTGTTGCAAAGTGTATAAATAGTTTATCTTGTAATAGTATCTTTAGTGTGTGCACAATGTGTGTATGTATTTATGTTGTGCATGTGTTTTGTGTATTTTATTTATAGTGTGTGTAATATTCGTAGTATGTGCAGAGTGTGTATAGTATGTTTTATAATATTTGTATTTAGTTTTTTGTGTACAGTGTGTATTGTTTGTTTTATATTTATGTGTTTAATGTGTGTGCATGTATCTTGTGTAGTGTGTGTAGTGTAGTGTGTATTGCGTATTTTGGGTAGTGTAGTGTGTGTATTGCATATTTTGTGTGGACAGTGTGTATTTTGTCTATAGTGTAAAGTTTTTATTTTTGTATAGTGGTGTTTAGTATGTTTATTTTGTAAATTGTGTACTAGTGTGTATTTTGTATATAATGTGTGTTGTATGTGCGGTCCATTTAATGTTTGTTTATTTTATTTATATTGTGTTTGTGTATTTTATTTATGTTGTGTTTTAATTTGTAATACGTGCCACATATGTATCAATTGTGAATTTTATGCGTAGTATAAATTGTCTGTAGTGAGTGTGCGTAGTAGGTGCCATGTATGTATAAATTGTGAATTTTATGTATATATTTGTTGTATAGTATATAAATAGAGTATTTTGTTTTAGTATATGTAGCGTAGCGTTTGCAATGTATGTAAGTATTATTGTTGTACATGTGTTTTGTGTATGTTTGTATATTTTATTTATAGTATGTTCATTGTTTATAGTATGTGCCGCGTACTGAGTGTAGTGTTTTTTTAATGTTTGTATTTTGTATATGTATTTCGTGTACAATGTGTAATTTTTGTTTAATATGTATGTGTGTAAAGTGTGCGTATATGTGTGATGTGCAGACGGTGTGCAATGTGTATTATGTGCTATGATGTATAGTACATAGTATGTATGCAATGTTATTCATTTTTTATTGTGTGTCGTTGAGTTGTGTGTGTCTGTGTTTTATTTATATTGTGTTTGTGTATTTTATTTATATCGTGTTTAATGTTTGTAGTGTGTACCTTGTGTGAAATTGTATATTTTAATTGTGCATTTGTTGTATATTTTTTTTATAACATTCCAATAGTTTTCTCATAGTATTAATTAAATAAATTGTTCTGAAGAGCTCAACAAAGCAATTAAGTAGGAGAAGTTAACAGTTGAGTAAAACGAGTAGACTAATAAATCCAAGGAACATACTATGAGCAATAATCTGGAGATAAACAAATACAACTACAAAAGAGTATGATAATAAACCCGAGTTCAATTTCACAAAAAAAGAGAACAAAAAATTCCCGCTCCTGGGGAGCTTGAATAGGTTCTTCTGCTCACACAAGTTGACTTTCTTCGATAAACAATAAACTTCTTAGAAGATGCGTTGCGGCTTTCCCATGGTACTCTTCAAGAACAAGCACCTCACATTTTGCCAATTCTTTTTCAAAAGGGAAACAAGGAAGTTGACACTCATTTGCACGTTCTGGAAGATCTGTTTCTCTTCCATGTCAAGGTTACCCACAGCAACACCACCCATGCAGAGCACCTTCTTCAACTGGAACTTAATTGTGGCCTTTGTCTCGTTCACCTTGGCTTCAAGAGACTCCTGGTGTGTAACAAGAGTAGGGAATTTGCCTGCCTTGTTAAGACCAGGTCCCAGGAGACGTGGAATCTGCTTAATAACAGCTTCTGAGGCCAAGAAAGCATGGTACCTCTTTGCTAGCTTCTTCACCAATTTCTTGTTTTTATTCAACTTCTTCAGTGCTTCAACATCCATGGATGCAAGGCCAATCTTCTCTGCCTCCTCCACATGCTGTGCGTCTCCAAGCATGCAGATCTTCATCTTAGGCCTCGGGATATGGGGCAACCTGACAGATCCACTGAAACGCTTGTCCTTTTGGGGGTCATAGTTCTTGAGTCCAATCTGAAGTTCAGTGGTCTCTGTGAAGTTGCGTTTCTTTTCCTTGGAATCTGTAACAATCACAGTGATGGCTTCCCTCAACGCCTCACTCTGAAGCTTACTCATCGTTCACGGTCAATTAGTTTCCCGAATCACTGAAGAACGGTAGCTGGAATGACTAGTGCATTTGTTGTATATAGTGTACAAGTAGGGTATTTTGTATTACTATTTGTATTGTGTGCCTCATATGTATTATATGTTTTATAATATTGTGGGTATTGTTTGTTTTATTTATATTGTGTTTGTGTATTTTATTTATAACGTTTT
The DNA here is from genome assembly GCF_004379255.2 of Salvia splendens. Lineage (NCBI taxonomy): Eukaryota > Viridiplantae > Streptophyta > Magnoliopsida > Lamiales > Lamiaceae > Salvia > Salvia splendens. Next base: position 13,627,704 of record NC_056052.1, read on the forward strand.
TAATGTTTGTAGTATGTACTACGTGTGTATTAGTTGTGTATTTTATTTGTTCATTGGGTGCAGAGTGTATAAATAGTTTATTTTGTAATAGTATCTGTAGTGTGTGCACAATGTGTGTATGTATTTATGTTGTGCATGTGTTTTGTGTATTTTATTTATAGTGTGTGTAATAAATATTCGTAGTATGTCCCGAGTATGTATAGTATGTTTTATAATATTTGTATTTAGTTTTTTGTGTACAGTGTGTATTGTTTGTTTTATATTTATGTGTTTAATGTGTGTGCATGTATCTTGTGTAGTGTGTGTGTAGTGTAGTGTAGTGTGTGTATTGCGTATTTTGTGTGGACAGTTTGTATTTTGTCTATAGTTTAAAGTTTTTATTTTTGTATAGTGGTGTTTAGTATTTTTATTTTGTGAATTGTGTACTAGTGTGCATTTAATGTTTGTTTATTTTATTTATATTGTGTTGGTGTATTTTATTTATATTGTGTTTAATATTTGCAATATGTGCCACGTATGTATAAATTATGTATTTTATGTGTATATTTGTTGTATAGTGTATAAATTGTGTATTTTGTGCTACTACCCATACCCATAGTGTGTGCAATGTAGGCATGTATGTTTACAGTACATGTGTAGTGTATTTTATTTATAGTGTGATTAATATTTGTGGTATGTATAGTGTGTATATAGTGCGCAATGTGTATGAAGTGTGTTTTATTTATATTGTGTTTGTGTATTTTATTTATAAAGTATTTAATATTTGTAGTATGTGTCATGTATATATCGTGTATATTATGTGTGCATTTATTGTGTAGTATATTTAAATTGTGTATTTTGTGTACGTAGTAAGTGTGGGTTGTTGTGCAGTCCATTTAGTGCGTAGTATAAATTGTGAATTTTATGCGTAGTATAAATTGTCTGTAGTGAGTGTGCGTAGTAGGTGCCACGTATGTATAAATTGTGAATTTTATGTATATATTTGATGTGTAGTGTATAAATAGAGTATTTTGTTTTAGTATATGTGTAATGGCCACGATTTAATTACCTTAACCTTATGAAATAATTAAAGAAATGTGAAGTGAATGCCTCTTCCTAAATACCTTAAGTACGATTATTATGCAATGCCTATGTTCGATTTGCACGATTAAAAACTAACATAAATCTGGAAATTTAAAGAAACGAGCAAGGATCGAATAAAAATGGAAATCTGTCCGTTTATTCCTTAAGTAAATAAAATACAACGTGTTACTTTCCGAACTATGTCTTAGTTTACAAAATGTATGATAATGAAAATGAAGGAAAAATAATACATTCTAACTTTTATAAAATGTTTCATACATGTTTGAAAGAAAAGAAAGCTTGGAAAAGCACTACCCTATTACAATTTAGAAATGCTAAGCTTCGGCCCCTTCCTTAGGCTCGATTTTCGGCCTGATTGTCGACGGCCCGTTGGGCCCGGGACATCAAGGTGGCAGCCGTATGTGATCAGACCACTTTCTCACAAACAAATTATACTAAAAACGCATAAGATACTAAGGCAGTTTGCAACCTATACTTAAGAGGAAAGGGTGACATTGCCTTTTCAATAATGGAGATGAGCTTGGCCTAAAGAGGGCAAGGTCAACCTGCAACATCTTCCCAAGCAGCAGCAGCCACTCTGCAGAGCTGCAGATCACAGGCAAACCCCATCTTCCCTTGTTGAGCACCTACAAAAGATCAACATCAAGGACGTGGAGTTAAAATGACTGCAATGACCCAAAGAAGGGTACCTACTGCAGAAGGAAACAAAACATGCAACAACCCAAATTAATGCTTCACTAGTACACGATTTTGGCTATAAAAACCCTCCTCACACCACCTGGGAACATTCCCACATACTTTAGAGTTCCTCCCAGCAACGTAACTGAGTAAGGAGTAACAGAGCTGAGGGCCAATGTTGCCCCTCCCTTCTCTCTAACTTCTCTCTCTAGATTCTCCAACGCCGACGGTAACCTAGGAGGCTTCCCCACCGACGGGTCAGCCGAGGGAACGTGAGGTCTCTCGGCCAAGGCTTACTTTGCTTGGTCGGTGGTGATATGCGCTCGCACCCGCCTACATGGTGAAGGTCGGTGGTGAGTTGCCGGGGGAGGGTGCCACGGCCGTTAGCCATGAGTCGCAATCCCTCTCTACGCCGGAATGGACCTTCTCAACGATGGATCGGCCAAAAAGGAAGAGGATAGGAACCCCATACCCGGTTAAAACACGGCGAGCCCTCAAGCGCGCCGGCTTTGAAACGGGTTCGGAGGTGAGTAGGGCTAAGAAGATGATGATGTTTGAAATGGCGGACAACCTTGTCGCCGAACGCCATGGTGAAGGGAGGAGGTTGCCGGAGGTTGAACAAGCTTGTGTTGGGGAGTTGTTGAACGCATTAGCTCAAATAGCTAAGGAGGGGAGCACGCCAACATGTGATTTGGAGGAACTCGATTGTGAGGAGGTGGCCGGAACTTCACCAGCGCCGGCCAGCCGGAACGATGATGTACCATCCAAGGAGATGGTGCTGGTCAACCATCAACAAGTGGAATGTACAAGGGACCATGTGAATCCTTGTCTTGATGTGGGGGTGACATGTGAGAAGTAGGATGCATGTGACTCACCAATGAGGGAAAGGACAAAGCTTACTTTGCATGGGGAAGGAAGTGTTGGCTCTTTTTTGGTAAGTGGCAATTTGAATTCAAATTCTACTCCATGTGCCACACACCCTCCTCCCCTACCAATAGGTCATGGTGAACACAAGGGGGACCGGCCTCCCGACGCCCGACTGCCGGACAACTCGCCGGAAAACCTGGTGCCGCCGGCGGGAGCTTGGAACGTGGTGAAAGTACTCCACCCCCAAAAGGGGTCGGGGAGCGTGGGAGGAGAATCAGCCACGCACAAGCCCTTTAAGGCCGAGCCAATACCTTTGGATGACACCAAGATTAAAGCCGTGGGGAAGGCCGGATGCTTTGAAGGCACACTATCCCTTACCTTCTCCAATTCAGAAACAGACGACCTCTCGGAGAAGCTAGAGCTAACCATCACTGGAAAGTTCTCACACTCGCTCCCATCTCCCTCCCAAATCCAAAAAAGCCTTGGAGGTTTGGGATTAGTGGGTTCTTTCACTTGGAAATACTTGAATACTAAGCACATCTTAATTCAATTCCAAGCGATGGCCGACTACGCTAAGGTCTTAAATGGCCTCAATGGGAACCCCAATTGGTATGTTGATATCCACCCGATGAGGGTGTTTAAGTGGGCGCCGGACTTTGATACATTTTTTGAGTCGCCGGTTGTTGCCGTTTGGTGCAACATCATGGGAATCCTGACGCATCTCTTTGAGGAATCGGCTCTCATGGCAATCGGTAAACTACTAGGCAAGCCACTACAAGCCGATCATGCCACAATCCATCAAAGCCGGCTCTCCTTCGCAAGGATTTGCGTAGAGATTGACATCTCTACTCCCCCGACGGAAGAGATCATCCTTAATATCCGCGGCAAAGATTCAAGGTACAAAGTGGCATGGCACCGTATCCCATTGTTTTGTGCTAATTGTAAACATGTTGGGCATGAGAAAGAGGATTGCCATGCAGCGGGAAGAAAGGCTCTGGGCAGAGACAAGGATCGCCGAGCATCATCCAAGGAGAACCACTCGAGCCTTGCCGCCAAGATCATCCGCCGTGAGTGGCGCCCAAAGGCCGATGCTTGGGTCGGCACTCCATCGTCCATTGGACACTTGGAGAAGGCCAAAGATAGTAACAACCACGCGGAGAACTTTGAGGGTACATCGGGTGCGGGATCATCGAAGTCAAGAGTGGCTAGTAGGAGTCACCCAAGTGTGGATGAGGATGGCTTCCAATTGGTGTCGAGGGAGAGGAAGGGAAAGGTGCATGAGGGCGATATGCACACCAAGGCTCCACACGTTGAGGATTGGCATTTGAAGGGGAATGTTGCTACGGTGACATTCGGGAGTGTTCCATCGGGTGCGAATGACTCGAGATTTAGCTCCATGAGTGTCGCATGTGGGCCCCCAACCGGGAGATAGATGGCCTCATCGAGGACCTTGATCCAGGAGGGCATGTCCCTAGCGGAGGTATCCCGATTGCGGGCCTTAGCTAGGTGATGGACAAGATTTTTGGGGATGCAAAGGCTGCATCAAATGGTAATTGGATTTTGAGAGTATTTAGATGACCATCCTAGTTGTTAGGGAGGCCCTCGTTGTACTCTAATTGTTATGTCTTGGCGAGTCGTCACTTTTGGGAGACTCGGTGTATGTTTGGCTGTAGCAAATGGTTCCGGGTAATGCACAAGTGTGGGTCTGCCTCAACCCCCCGCCCCTTAGGGTGTTTTAAATTAAAAAAAATAGAGCTGAGGGCTAAGAGCTTCATGGACATAATTAACAGTGAGGTTTCGTACCCGGCGTATTTCAATCCTAAAAATTAAGTTTAGAGAGAGAAGCTCCTCCTTCTCTCTAGATTTCACCCTCCCCTAAACATCTCACGTCCGACCACCACCCACCGAACCGTCTCACGTCCGTCCACCAACCGAACCACCCCACTTTTGCCCCATCGTTCCATACACCCCGTGTGCAGCCGTTTCCCACCACCTCCCGGCCATCTCCTTCGTTGGTTCCCGGCCCTTTGCCGGCTCTGACGCTCGCGCCCCTGTTTCAAAACTGCCTCCGTGCCTCCGGCCATGCCGGACCCCCCTCCGGATCCCGACCTTGAGACCGAGAAAGCGAAAGATCTCTCGGACCAACAAATGGTGTTCCCGTCCTCTGAAGACACTCCTCTCACCCACTCGACTAAAGCCATAAGAGTGAAGGCAGCTAAGTCCCGATGCAAGCTAAGGAAACATACGCCGGCCCCTCTTACCAAAGGGAATGGCCGGAAACGATTCGTACCATCCCCTCTCCCGGAAGATAAACAGCTGCGGAAAAAACTATCCTTCGGCGTTGAAAATAGCCCCGGTCCGGAGACCCCACGTTGCAGGACAGCCATCTTTCCTCCGAGCCCATGTCGCGACAAGGAGTTGGCTCTCCCCGAGACTGGCAGCTCTTTCTTCAGCCACGACGAGGGGGAGATAACGCACATTCTTGCTCATGGTTCGAGCGATGCAGCTGCCGAGGCCCCATTTTTCGGCCAAGGCTCCGGTGGCAGCTTGTCGACCGTTGGTGCGAGTGGAGACATGTCCTTGCATGATCCCCAATTGCTTACCGTTGGCACACGTGACTCCCAAGGCCCATTGGGGGTTGGGAGAGCTAAGTTACCAGAAATGGATAAAGGAAAAAAACTACCTTTGGAAAGCTCCTTTGTCCTTACCAACAGAGGATACAAGACCCATGTGCTGCAAAGGACGCCTTAGAGGGTGCGGTAGTCAACATAACCGAAGTGGAAAAAGGAACAAACTCCCTTTTGGAAATTGGTAATGTCTCCTCGCCGAAAATGGAAATGAAGACAAATCTCCCTTTGGAAAGTGGGTTGGCACCTTCCCCTCTGATAGAGACACACCCAAGCTGATCTACAAGGACAAGAAGATGGATCCATTGATCGTTCTAAGTGGGCCAATTACAAGAGCTAGAGCTAAGATGATAAAGGAGTCCATGTTGCTTTTAGTTGTTGAAATAAAAGTCCAATTATAAGACCATTCTACATTGGGCCAAGTGGTGAATATTATTCAAGTTTTTGGGCAGCCCAAGGCTTGAAGCTTGGAGTCACTACATATCACATTTTGGAGGCCCAAATTGATGATACATGATGTATTTTCATCCAAGTTGGAGCAGCCAAAATGAAGGGTCTATTTTAGTTACATTTTATGTTAAATAAGTGACTTTAGATATCCTAGAGTTACACCAAAGGTTTAGGAGTTACTTTTCTTTTATTATGAGTCATTTTTAAGTGTCTTAAGTTGTACTAATGATGTGAGACTTTCAAGAGTCCATTCTAGCCTATAAATAGGCTTGTAAGCATGTCATTTGAAGACACATTTGATCAAATACGAAAATAAACTTTGTCTTTGTGAGTTGAATTCTGTTTATAGAGTGTTTCACTTGTTTGGAACTTATCAAGATACTTTGAGCAAGATCTTGTGGCGTTCAACCACACCGAGGTTCTTGGCTGATCATATAGCCAACGGGTCGAGGTTTCCTAAGCTCTTGGAGTGGATCAAACCAGTTTCTCAATCAAGGGAGTCCGCTGCCCATCCTTATACGTGGGGGTTCTTGGATCAATATATCCAACGGGTCCTTCGTCGTGTCACAATCTATATCACCCTCTTGGTACATCACGTGATGTATAGTCCGTTGACTACCCAACGCACCAGCAAAGAGACGAGTTACTCCAGCTGGCCGCTTTGAACTCGGCGGACATGCTTGACACCTTATCTGCCCAACCGCTCCTCGCCGGCGGCCAACCGGAGGTGGGGTCACCTAACGGGACCCCTTGCATTGCGCTGCCAATGGAGGTTGAACCGATAATGATAAAGCACCCGAGAGGCTATGTCCCGCCCGTGGAAGACTTCCCGCCGTTGGAAAAGGGTAGAACATCAAAGCTCCGAGAGAACTTCGAGAGGGGATCTAGACTGGCGAACACGGGGCCGACTAATGGTAAGACCGACAAAGCCTCGGGCGTATCGGGGATGGCGGGCATCTCGGATGTATCGGGTATGACGGGCGTCTCAGGCGTCTCGGACGTATCGGGTATGGCGGGTGCGTCGGGTGTCGCGGGCTTCTCGGATATGCCGGGTGCGCCGGGCGTCGCGGTAGCTACGAGCATGGCGGGCGCGTTGGGTGTCGCAGGTGACTTGAATATGCCGAGCATTTCGGCAGCGACGAAAGGCACACGCACGACGGCTCGACCGACACCTCCCATGTTCCTTGCGCGGGGCCGTCGGGTCCTCACATGATGGGGCCGTTGCTGGAGACTCCATGAGTCAGCCCTGGGCAACCGAGCTGAGACTCCTCGGCCAAATCAGGTTGGGCATCGAATAATTATTTGCATGACCCGAACCAGGCCGGCTGTGGCGCGACTATTTCGGGACACAATCGTACTCCGAAAACCATGGCGAATTTGCTCCGGGGAACTCCACACACTGATGGGCCACAAGTCTTCGTCCCCGAGAACATCTGTCTTGACGATAGGGGCGCCCCAGTGGCCAAGGTCTCGGACTACATTCGGGATGGAACTTGGGCCGAGGCTAAGTTACTCCAACTTCACAATCAGGCCGGAATGCCGCAAGAGGTTATCACACAAATCCTTGATACTCCAATCGTCGCGGGGGTACCGAACGTCCCTCGATGGAAGCTCTCTCGGCTCGGGGAGTTCTCGCTTGCTACTACTTGGGAGACTATACGCACGCAGAGGCCGAGAATTCAGGGTCTCGACTACATTTGAAGGGCTGCCCTCACAAAATCTATTGCAATCTTTAATTGGCGACTCTTGTCAAATAGGATCTCGGTCGAGGGAATATCTCTCGGGCCATTTAGTAACCGGGCATAGAGTGAGAAGCTCCTCCTTCTCTCTAACAATCCCCCACCCTACCGCATTGTCCCGCCGGAATCTCACCCCCACCACTTAACCCCGCCTCCCTCACTCCACCATCCACAATCCCGTCGGACGCCCTTCACCCCAAGGCCCCACGGTGAACGCTAGCGTCAGCCAACCCTCCCTCTTTCCACCCCCTACCCCCGCTCCTTGGCCTAGATATGCCGGACCCTCCTCCACCGGACCCCGATATTGGGGACGAGGAAGCTCGAACCATTGCGGACCACCTAATGGTCTTCCGGTCGCCCGATGAACCACCTCCCAAACCGACGACCAAAGCCACAAAGTTGAAGGCGGCGAAGAGTAGATGCAAAACAAGGATGAACACGCCAGGCCCGCCGTCAAAAGGGAATGGCCGGAAGCGCTTTGTCCCTTCCCCTCTCCCGGAAGACAAACAGCTTCGGAAAAAGCTCTCGTTCGGCAATGACTCCTGTCCCGGCTCTGAGTCACCACGGTGCAAAGCGGCCATATTCTCGGAGAGCCCCGGCCATGACACGGAGAAGGATGGCCGTGAGAATGATGAAAATATCCTCGACTGCAAAGGAGAACGTAAAACGGAAAATCTGGCCCTAGAGGACAACGCCGTAGCCTCCAGGGCTTCGCCGGCTGGCCCTCACACCGGTGGCGACTTGATGACCGTTGGAGAAGGTACGACCAAAGAATCCGTCGCAGTCCCCTCGGATCTTGATGAATCAAGTGAAGCCAAAAGTGCTTTGGAGTGTGCTAGAGTCAACTTACCCGAAATGGCTAAAGGACCAAACATGCTTTGTGAAAATGCCTTTGTCCCCTACTCTTCCGGGCTGTCACATGATGCACTACACGCTTCCCTAATAATGCAGCAAAAAAAGAGTTCAATATTGCAAGTGGCCTCCTTGGACTCGGCGGAACGGTTGGACACATGGACGGCGCAGCCTCTCCTTGTTGGAAACCCACCGGAAGATGCCACCTCAATAATGAATCCATCCACAATGTTAGTAGCGGCACTCGAGACCCCCTCGGCCCTCCCGGTCGCCTCTAGCGGGCTCTCGTTGGAGGATTTCCCGCCCCTAGTTCCGGGACGTACTAGGAAGCTCCGAGCGAATTTCGAGGCCGGCGCGCCACAGGCGGGCTCGACCCCGGCCTGGCCGAGAGCCCAGCCGAAGGGACATAGCATCCGAGACACGTCGGCCCCCGGGGGATCATCCGCGACATCTTCTAGTAATCAACCCCCGAAGGGTGCGTTGGAGGCGCCTTGTTACACCAACGAACAAATGGCTGAAGGTGACAAGAGTGGTGAAATGCATTGCGAGGTCACGGAAGGCCCCCAAGCCATGGCGACGGAGAAGCCTCACATGAACCCGATGAACAACAACAAGGTCCAAGGGAAGGAGGGGGTCGCAAAACACGGGAGCAAGCCGATCTCCATGGCCAACATGGTCCGAGGCGCACCTAACCCCGATGGCCCGCAAGCCTTCGACCCGGAGAACATCCAAAACATCGGATTTGCATCGATATCCAATGGAGTCCCTTCAATCTACTTCTTCGGGGCTGAAATTCAAAGGCTAGCGACAAACCTTGGGCACGCCATCATAGGTAAATTTTCACACTCTATTCCGGCTTCGCACCAAATTCAAAAGGCTCTCGAAAAAATTAAATTTCGTTGTGGCTTTACTTGGAAATACATTAATGCTAAACACATTCTTGTGCAATTCGAGGACATTGCGGATTATGCTCGGCTCTTAAGTGGCCCAAAAGGCACGCCGGTTTGGCTTATTGATCGTCACCCGATGAGAGTTTTCAAATGGTCGCCCGAATTTGATGCATATTGTGAATCACCCATTGCGGCAATTTGGTGCAACCTTATCGGTCTCCCCATACATCTCTTTGATCAATCAGCCCTTTTCGCCATAGGAAAGCTGCTTGGCACGCTAATTCAGATTGATCGAGCAACGGCCAACAAATCTCGCCTCTCCTTCACTCGAATATGCATCGAAATCGACATTACACGGCCACCCCTCGAGGAGATCATCTTGGACATATGTGAACGGTAAGTGGTGCAGCAAGTAAAATGGGATAAAATTCCACCGTATTGCGGAGAATGTAAATACGTGGGGCATAGGAGTGAGGTATGTTATGCGGCAAAGCCGTCGGAGCGTCCACCAAAATGGAACTATAATGTAGCCCCACCGAAACAACCACAACAAGGGGAACGAGGAACCAAGAGCACCACAGTGGAACCGAGACAAAATGAATCCAATACGAAATGGCAACAACAAGGGAAGAACAAAGCCAAGGAAAGTCAGCCAAGTACGAGTTCGAAGGCTTGAGGAGGCAATGGTCCGGGAGGGCTAGGCCCGGACATCATGGGGGACATGCCGGGTGAACATGGCTCGGAGATGGTTCCCTATCACAACAAAAAGGACCGGTACGGGCCCCAAATCCACAATCAACCGAGAGGCTCGCTCGGTAGAGCATCCTCACTAGAACGAGGGCGGGAAGGTGCCATGCTAGGGAAACTCAAGGATGGCCACGAAGGGACCTCCTTGGCCGGGGAACGAGGGAGATTGAGCGGGTCGTATCGACACTTTGATTTTGAGAAGGCCGAAGCAAAAGAGAGGGAAAGCCTCATGAGTTTCAACCGGTACTACTCCCTCATGGCCGATGAAACTTTCGTTGACCACGATGATGGCGAACATGAAATTTGGGAAATGAACACGGCCCATTTTGAGGAGGTGGACGAGGCGAACCCCAATCTCATGGAAGCCGAACCATGCCAAAAGGGAAATGATCTACAAATCATTGCATTCCAAGGCGGGACTTCACACCCACTGGGTACGTCCCCCTTTTGTTAATCATGTCAATTAACTTCATGTTTTGGAACGTTAGGGGGATCGCGAATGCGTCAAACGTCCTTAAAAGACTAATTGTATCTCACAAAATTAATTGTCTTGCAATCATGGAACCACTCACGGCCCCAAATCCGGTGAAGTTTTCTAAAGCTTTGGGGATGAATTTTAAGGCAGCAAACTCGAACGGGAAGATATGGTTTTTTGTGGAGGAAGGGGCGGATTTTGAGGTGGTGGATGACTCGGACCAAATACTCCACGGGAAATACCTTTGCCCGCGGCTACCTTGTTCCATTATGGTGTCGCCCGTGTACGCAAAGTGTACTAGGGGAGAACGAGTTGCGCTTTGGGACAAAATGAGAGAAATTTCAATAAATACCGAAGGGATGCCTTGGATCATTGGCGGGGATTTTAACACCATCCTCTCTACACGAGATAGGGCCGGAAGTGACACTAATCGACAAATGGAGATGATCGACTTCGCCGAAGCAATCGAGGACTGCAGACTACTTGACCCAGGCTATGACGGGTCAGACTTTATGTGGGCCAAGAATGGCCTCTTCGAAAGACTAGATCGGGTGTTGGTAAATGAACCGTGGGCTCGAATCTTTGAAGCGGTGAGGGCAACAAACCTTCCGCGGGTGGCCTCGGATCATGGCCCGGTGCTGGTGCGGTGCAAGCTGCCAAGTACTCACTCCGGGGGTAGCCTCTTCCGCTTTCAAAATATGTGGATCCGCCATGATGGCTTCAGTGATCTAGTTCGAGAAGATTGGGGCAAGCCGATGGAAGCACAAGGTCTTCTCAACCTCCAAATCAAACTTGCTAGAATCAAGAAAACCTTGAAGAAATGGAACAAGGAGGTCTTTGGGAATATCCACACTAATCTCAGGGACTTTGAAGAGAAAATTATGAAGGCCCAAGCCGACTTTGAGGAGAGGCCTTCGCCAGAGAATAGGATGGGAATTAACAAACTCATTGCCGAGTACATTTGTCTCTTGAGAATGGAGGAAGATTTCTGGCGTCAAAAAGCTACTCTCCGATGGCTCACGGAGGGAGATAAAAATACGAGATTCTATCAAAGTTGGGTTAAGCAAAAGAGAATCCGGATGCGTATTCACAAGATTAACGCTGACGGATGGGAATTCTCTGATGAAGTGGAGATTAGAGAGTCGGCGGTTCTTTTCTTCCAAAAACTCCTAGCACCCGACCCCTTGGCGCTAATGGAGCCGGATCTTAGCCTTATAGACCCACTCCCTCCCTCGGATGACATGGGCGCATTGGCCGAAGAGCCGGGTGAGGAGGAGATCAAAAGAGCCGTATTTGGCATCTCGGGAGACAGTGCCCCAGGCCCGGATGGTTTCACGGCCTCCTTCTTCCAAGCTTGTTGGGGTATTATCGGATCGGATGTGGTTGCAGCAATTTGCCAATTCTTTTGAGGGGCCTTCCTCCCCCGAACTATCACGGCAACAAGTATAGTCCTCATCCCCAAAAAAGTATCGCCGGACTCGTGGGGTGACTACCGCCCCATTAGTCTATGCAACGTCATCAACAAGGTCATCACAAAAATTCACACGGCAAGGTTAGCTCCCCTTCTCCCACGCCTTATTTCTCCGAACCAAAGTGGCTTTGTGAAAGGCCGCCTCCTCAACGATAACGTCTTGCTGGCCCAAGAAATGTTCCATGAGATCTCGAAGTGCAACCCAGCCACGAACGTAGCGGTCAAGATTGACATGGCGAAGGCCTATGACCGTGTCCAGTGGCCATTCTTATTTAGCATACTTCGCCAAATGGGATTCCCAAACCCGTGGATCTCCATGATAGAAAGATGTGTCGGCTCATGTTGGTTTTCGGTGATAATCAATGGCATCCCTTCGGGGTTCTTCAAGTCAACCCGCGGCCTTAGACAAGGCGACCCTATTTCCCCGGCCTTATTTGTTATTGCGGCGGAATATCTCTCAAAGGCACTCGACAAGCTAATTTTGGGACAGAAGGAAATGACATTTAAAGCCACCCGAAAGTGCTTGGAGATCAGCCATCTTGCCTACGCCGACGATATCATCATCTTTACCCAAGCGGCGACCACTCCCCTTAGGCGGCTCCGGTCATGCCTAGAAGATTATGAGAAGGTGTCAGGGCAACAAATCAATCTCTCAAAGAGCAACTTCTACATTGCCGATTGTCATGAAGAGAGTGCTAATCTCATACAATCCGAGGGAGGTTTCTCACAAGGTACCTTTCCTTTCCTCTACCTAGGGGTTCCTATTTATCGTGGCATCAAACGAACAGATATGTTTATGTTCCTTTGGGAAAAGATAGCAGCACGAATCTCCGGATGGGATCACCGTCACCTATCCTTTGGAGGAAGGCTTACACTTATCAAGAGCACACTAGAGGCGGTACCTCTTCACACTTTCCAGGCCATTGAGCCCACGGCCGGGGCGCTCAAACTTTTTGATCAACAATTGGCACGCTTCTTTTGGGGCTCGACCAATGAGAGAAAAAAGACACATTGGATTGGTTGGGATCAAATTTGTAGGCCGACTGCCGAGGGGGGGCTAGGAATCTGCAAATTCAAAGAGGTCCTCCGAGCCTTCAACATCAAGCTATGGTGGCGCTTTCGTGAACAAAACTCTCTATGGGCCAAGTATATGAAGGCCAAATATTGTTTCAAGACCTCTCCCCTGGTGTCCCGTCCAACCGGGAAAAACAGCCCGACGTGGAAGAGACTCCTAAGGGCGCGTGCCCAAGCCAATGCCTACATCAGATGGGTGGTTGGCCAAGGAGACATCTATTTCTGGGATGACATATGGCTCGGAGACACGACGCTTAGGGACCTTTCCATCGATGACCGAGGAGCCCCGACTACCTTGGTCGCGGATTTCATAAGAAAAGGAGCATGGGACGAGGCTAAGCTCCAGCTGCTCCAATACCAGGCTGGGATCTCGCAGCAGGTGATCACACACATCCTAGACACGCCAATCGTATCGGGGGAACCGGATGTTCCGCGTTGGTCGTTATCCCGGCTCGGTGACTTTTCGGTGGCTTCAACTTGGGAAACGACCCGTGCAAGGAGACCGAAAATCCAGGGGCTGGAGGACATTTGGAAGGCTGGCCTTACCAACTCAATAGCAATTTTCAATTGGAGGCTGTTGTCAAACCGAATCCCGGTGGACTCTAAGCTATAATGGAGGAACATCGAAATGGCGTCAAAGTGTCAATGCTGCCCCCACAGTCCACACACGGAGTCGCTCCAACACCTTTTTATTCAAGGGTGGGGAGCCTCTAGAGTCTGGGGCGAGTTTGATGAATGGTTCGAGGGTTCGGCTCCTTCCATACGAATTAATGACACCATTCCGGAGAGGCTAGAAGTCTGGTCACGGAGGACCCATCTTCAAGACACAAAACACCTCTGCAGGTCCATACCTTATCTCATCCTCTGGTTCATTTGGGCGGAGCGCAATAGGAGCCGTCATGAGCAGGTACAATTCAAACCTTTCAATGTTATTTGGCAAGTCCAAATGTTCATCCGGAACAATATGATAAGTGGGGGAATCAAACCGAAACATTGGAAAGGCGTGAGACTAAAAATGGAAATACCAAGTCAAGCCGTCCCAAGGAGGCCGAGAGGGATCGCCATGCTGGTCAAATGGCACCCAACGGACTGCCCGTGGATAAAGCTCAATACGGATGGAGCATATCTAACCACGACACACAAAGGAGGAGGGGGAGGCATTGTCCGAGACCACTCCGGAAAAATGATTGTGGCCTTTGCAACACCTATTGATGCGCAATCGGCCCTTGAGGCCGAGCTCATGGCCTTCTACCACGGGCTAATTCTGGCCATGGATCTTAACCAGCCAACGTGGATTGAGTCGGATGCCGAACAGGCAATCAAACTCTTCAATGGGACGGCATGGGGCCCGGCGCACATTCGTCGAGTCATGGCTCGCCTTCATTCCCTTAAGCAAAGACACACCGTCCGCGCCACCTTCATTCACCGGGAGGGTAACAAAGCGGCTGACTTGCTTGCCAAGATGGGACTTGAACAACACTCCTTCCGCCGGATATCCGCCCACAACGCTCCCCGCTTACTCCAAGCCGTCGTCCAACTGGAGGAGAAGGGTACCCCCAACATTCGATTTAGAGATGAAGACCGTTAGTAGTGTATGGCCCGCCGATCGTGAGCTTAGCAGATGCCGAAGAGTACGTAGGTGTCGAATCTGTTGATGGCTTGACCTCTCCCTACTCTTGTGGTGCAATTGCCTTAGGGATTTTGTACTTTGCATTTTGGTTTTGTTCACCTAGGCATAGATTGATCGTCCTTTTGTAATCCATGATTGTAACCTCTTTTGATATGAAATATAGGGATGAGGAACCCACGAACCCTCCACTGTGAAGGTGTTCAAAAAAAAAAAAAGGATCTCGGTCGATTCCAAAGGTTGAAAAACGCTCTCCCTTCTCTCTAACTTCTCTCTCTAGATTCTCCAACGCCGACGGTAACCTAGGAGGCTTCACCACCGACGGGTCAGCCGAGGGAACGTACGGTGGTGATATGCGCTCGCATCCGCCTACATGGTGAAGGCCGGTGGTGATTTGCCGGGGGAGGGGGCCACGGCCGTTTGCCATGAGTCGCAATCCCTCTCTACGCCGGAATGAACCTTCTAAACGATGGATCGGCCAAAAACGAAGAGGATAGGAACCCCATACCCGGTTAAAACACGGAGAGCCCTCAAGCGCGCCGGCTTTGAAACGGGTTCGGAGGTGAGTAGGGCTAAGAAGATTATGATGTTTGAAATGGCGGACAACCTTGTCGCCGAACGCTATGGTGAAGGGAGGAGGTCGCCGGAGGTTGAACAAGCTTGTGTTGGGGAGTTGTTGAACGCATTAGCTCAAATAGCTAAGGAGGGGAGCACGCCAACATGTGATTTGGAGGAACTCGATTGTGAGGAGGTGGCCGGAACTTCGCCGGCGCCGGCCAGCCGGAACGATGATGTACCATCCAAGGAGATGGTGCTGGTCAACCATCAACAAGTGGAAGGTACAAGGGACCATGTGAATCCATGTAGGGGTGACATGTGAGAAGTTGGATGCATGTGACTCACCAATGAGGGAAAGGACAAAGCTTACTTTGCATGCAGAAGGAAGTGTTGGCTCTTTTTTGGTAAGTGGCAATTTGAATTCAAATTCTACTCCATGTGCCACACACCCTCCTCCCCTACCAATCGGTCATGGTGAACACAAGGGGAACGGCCTCCCGACGCCCGGCTGCTGGAAAACTCGCCGGAAAACCTGGTGCCGCCGGCGGGAGCTTGGAAAGTGGCGAAAGTACTCCACCCCCAAAAGGGGTCGGAGAGCGTGGGAGGAGAATCAGCCACGCACAAGCCCTTTAAGGCCGAGCCAATACCTTTGGATGACACCAATATTAAAGCCGTGGGGAAGGCCGGATGCTTTAAAGGCACACCATCCCTTACCTTCTCCGATTCTGAAACGGACGACCTCTCGGAGAAGCTAGGGCTAACCATCATTGGAAAGTTCTCACACTCGCTCCCATCTCCCTCCCAAATCCGAAAAAGCCTTGGTGGTTTGGGATTAGTGGGTTCTTTCACTTGGAAATACTTGAATGCGAAGCTCATCTTAATTCAATTCCAAGCGATGGCCGACTACACTAAGGTCTTAAATGGCCCCAATGGGAACCCCAATTGGTATGTTGATATCCACCCGATGAGGGTGTTCAAGTGGGCGCCGGACTTTGATACATTTTTTGAGTCACCGGTTGTCGTCGTTTGGTGCAACATCATGGGAATCCCAGCGCATCTCTTTGAGGAATCGGCTCTCATAGCAATCGGTAAACTATTAGGCAAGCCATTACAAGCCGATCATGCCACAATCCATCAAAGCCGGCTGTCCTTCGCAAGGATTTGCGTAGAGATTGACATCTCTACTCCCCCGACGGAAGAGATCATCCTTAATATCCGCGGCAAAGATTCAAAGTACAAAGTGGCATGGGACCGTATCCCATTGTTTTGTGCTAATTGTAAACATGTTGGGCATGAGAACGAGGATTGCCATGCAGCGGGAAGAAAGGCTCGGGGCAGAGACAAGGATCGCCGAGCATCATCCAAGGAGAACCACTCGAGCCATGCCGCCAAGATCATCTGCCGTGAGTAGCGCCCAAAGGCCGATGCTTGGATTAGCACTCCATCGTCCATTGGACACTTGGAGAAGGCCAAAGATAGTAACAACCACGTGGAAGATAGTAACAACCACCCGGAGAACTAGTAGGAGTCACCCAAGTGTGGATGAGGATGGCTTCCAATTGGTGTCGAGGAAGAGGAAGGGAAAGGTGCATGAGGGCGATATGCACACCAAGGCTCCACACATTGAGGATTGGCATTTGAAGGGGAATGTTGCTACGGTGACATTCGGGAGTGTTCCATCGGGTGCGAATGACTCGAGATTTAGCTCCATGAGTGTCGCATGTGGGCCCCCCAACCAGGAGATAGAGGGCCTCATCGAGGACCTTGATCCAGGAGGGCATGTCCCTAGCAGAGGTATCCCGATTGCGGGCCTTAGCTAGGTGATGGACTAGATTTTTGGGGATGCAAAGGCTGCATCAAATGGTAATTGGATTTTGAGAGTATATAGATGACCATCCTTGTTGTTAGGGAGGCCCTCGTTGTACTCTAATTGTTATGTCTTGGCGAGTCGTCACTTTTGGGCGACTCGGTGTATGTTTGGCTGTAGCAATTGGTTCTGGGTAATGCACAGGTGTGGGTCAGCCTCAACCCTCCGCCCCTTAGGGTGTTTTAAATTAAAAAAAAAAGGATCCCGGTCGATTCCAATCTCAAATGGAAGAAGATAGAGCTTGCGTCGAAATGCCAATGCTGTCCACGGAGGCCTAACACTGAGTCCCTTCAACATCTCTTCATCCGAGGGTGGGGAGCAGCATGTGTTTGGAGGGAGTTCGACGGTTGGTTCGAAGGTTCGGCCACATCCCTTAGGGCGAACGACACCATTCCGGACAGGTTGCAAGTGTGGTCGTTAAGGACCCAACAGCATGATAGGAGACACCTTAGTCGAGTCATGCCATACCTCATTCTGTGGTTTCTTTAGGCGGAGAGAAACAGGAGCCGACATGAGCAAACTCAGTTCAAACCGTACAACGTTGTTTGGCAGGTTCAAATGTTCATCCACAACAACATGGCCAGTGGACACATAAAGCCGAAGCATAGGAAGGGAGTGAAACTCGGAATGAGTCCCCCGAATCACCCCGAGACAAGGGGGCCGAGACCGCTAGTCATTCCGGTTAAGTGGCACCCCTCGGAACGCACGTGGATTAAGCTTAACACGGACGGTGCATTTTTTGAGGCAACAAACAAGGGAGGCGGGGGGGGGGGTCTAGTTTGTGATCACGCTGGGAAGTTGCTAGTAGCCTTTGCAACCCCCTCGTCGCCCAATCGGCTCTAGAGGCCAAGCTCATGGCCATACACCATGGGTTGGAGGTAGCGAAGGCGTTCAACCAACCAATATGGATTGAATCGGATGCGGAACAAGCTATTAAATTGCTCAATGGTACTACTTGGGGGCCGGCACAAGTTCCCCGGGTCATGGCCCGTTTGCATGGCTTCAAAAGTAGACATATATTCCGTGCCACCTTCATACATAAAGAGGGCAACAAAGCGGCAGATATGCTCGCCAAAATGGGAGTGGCACAAGATTCTTTCCAACATATGTCTCCACATAATGTTCCAAGAATGATCAGAGCCATCATCTGAATGGATGAATTGGGAGTCCCCAACCTTTGGGTGAGAGATGACCGTGAGTAGCTCAAGGCTCGGAATGGGGCCCACCGATCTAGCTTCGTACCGGACGCCGTAGAGTATGTGAGTGTCGGACCATCCTAGGCTTGACCCCTATCTACTCTTGTGGTGTAATTGTCATAGGGTGTCATGTAAATTGTTTTTTGTTCCCCCTAGCTTTGGAAAGATTGGTCTACTTGTAACCATTCGCTTGTAAAAGCCATTTGTTGATATATAGGGATGAGGGACCCACAAACCCTCCACCGTGAAGGTGTTTGATAAAAAAAAAGGTTTCGTACCTGGCGCAACACATTCTTGGTTTGAGATTTAGTCGTGTGTAGAGAGAAGCTCTCCCTTCTCTCTAGAATTCGCCCTCTCTCCCTCCCTCCCCTTTGAGGGAGGTGAAATGTGATTATTGCATCCGACACATGGTGAAGTACGGTGATAATTCGTCGAAGGGGGATGCTGTGGCCTTGATTCACCCGGTGCAGCCCATCTCCTCGCCGGAATGGAAATTCCACTCAATAGCACGGGCAAAAACGAAAAGGGTTGGCACGCCGCACCCAGAGAAATCACGACGTGCCCTCAAACGCGCCGGTCTCGAAACTGGTTTGGAGGTTAGTAGGGCTAAGAAGAAGATTGGTGTTTGAAATGGCTAATTGCAACTTCGCCAAACACCATGGAGAAGAAAATGAGTCGCCGGAAAATAAGAGAGTCCTTATTGGGGAAATGTTGAGCACTTTAGCTCAAATGGCAAAGGATGGGAAGTGAAACCAATCGGCAAGCCGAGATGATTGATTTTGCCGAAGCCATTGAAGACTGTAGGCTTCTGGACCCGGGGTTTGATGGTGCGGAATCACTTGGGCTAAAAATGGCCTGTTTGAAGGTTGGACAGGTTGCTTGTCAATGAGGCATGGAAAAATGTGTTTGAGGCAACGAGGGTGACTAATCTCCCAAGGGTATCCTCAGATCATGGTCCGATACTTGCGAGGTGTACGATGCCGAGGCCGTCCTCGAGGGGTAGTGGATTCCGGTTCCAAAATATGTGGGTCCGGCACGACGGCTTTTTGCAGCTAGTTCAAGATATTTGGGCTCAACCGACAGAGGCGAGTGGGCTCTTAAATCTCCAAACTAAGCTTGCTAGGAGCAAAAAGGCCCTTAAGGCTTGGAACAAGGAGGTTTTTGGCAACATCCACGCCAACCTCCAAGCAATGGAGAAAGGGATCGCGCAAGCTCAAGCCAATTTTGAGGCTGACCCAACGCCGCGGAACAGGACCGAGATCAATAAAAACATTGCCGTGTACATTCTCCTACTCCGGATGGAGGAGGACTTCTTGAGGCAAAAGGCGGCACTAAGGTGGCTTGCAGATGGAGATAAGATTACTAGATTCTACCAAAGCTAGGTGAAACAGAAAATAGTGAGACTCCGAATTCACTCTATCAATGTGCATGGCAGGGAGATTGCGGAAGAAACAGAGATACGGCACTCGGCGGTTGAGTTCTTTCGGAGCCTTCTTGCCCCGGACACCCCGGCGCTTGAGGATCCGGACCTTGACCTAATTCACCAACTCCCCCCCCCTACAGAGCTAGGGGAGTTACACTACCCACCGGACCCTGAGGAGGTGAAGAAAGCGGTTTTTGACATCTCCGGTGATAGTGCACCAGGTCCGGACGGCTTCTCGGCCGTCTTTTATCAAACATGTTGGGGGATCATTGGAACGGATGTGGTGGAAGCCATCAAAAAAGTTATTCTTGAGGCATACCTTCCTTGAAGTGTCACGGCCACAAACATTGTCCTTATCCCGAAGAAGTCCTCGCCCGAGACATTGGCCGACTTTCGGCCCATAAGCTTATGCAATGTCCTTAACAAGGTTATCACCAAAGTACTAACCGCACGCCTTGCGCCTTTTTTGCCTCAGGTTATCTCCCCTGACCAGAGTGGATTCGTGAAGGGTCGGCTCCTACACGACAACGTCCTCCTTGCCCAAGAGATGTTTCATGAATTAGAAAGGCGTTCCCCAGCACCGAATGTGGCCATCAAGATCGACACGGCCAAGGCCTATGATAGGGTGCAATGGAGTTTTCTAATCAAGGTGCTTCGGCGCATGGGCTTTCCGGCTGCTTGGATTGACCTCATTGAAAGATGCATTAGTTTTTGTTAGTTCTCGGTCCTTATTAATGGCGCCCCAGCTGGCTTTTTCAAATCTACTCGGGGGCTTAGACAGGGAGATCCCATCTCCTCCGCACACTTTGTGATCGCCGCAGATTACCTTTCCAGGGCCCTCGACAAGTTTATTCTTGGCAAGAAAGAGATGACCTTCAAAGCGTCCAGGAGGTGCATGGAAATCAGCCATTTAGCATACGCCGATGATATCATTATTTTCACTCAAGCAGCTGCAAACCCATTTCATCGGCTTAGAGAGTGCCTTGACAGGTATGAGGGAGTCTCGGGGCAGCAAATCAACCTCGCTAAAAGTAATTTCTATATTGCCGAAGCACACGAGCAATGGGCGCATGCAATCCAAAGCGATGGAGGTTTTGCTCGTGGGTCGTTCCCCTTCCTATATTTGGGGGTCCCCATATACCGTGGAGACAAGCGGACGGAAATGTTCATGTTCATCCGACAGAAGATTGCTAGAAGGATCTCCGGATGGGCATATCGTCATCTATCTTTTGGAGGGAGGCTAACTCTCATTAAGAGCACTCTTGAGGCGGTTCCTATCCACATCTTTCAAGCCATTGAGCCCACAGTTGGTACCCTTAAGCTTCTTGACCAGCAACTGGCTTGCTTCTTTTGGGGCTGGACAACAGAAAGAAAACGGACCCATTGGATCAGCTGGGACCAAATGTGTCTTCCCACCAAGGAGGGAGGGCTCGGGATCCGAAAGTTCACTGAAGTCCTACGAGCCTTTAACATCAAACTCTGGTGGCGGTTCAGACACAGAACTCATTATGGGCCCGTTACATGATGAGAAAATATTGCGCCATATCCTCACCACTTTCGTCAAGGATCATGGGAAGGAATAGTCCGACGTGGAAGAGGCTGGCCAAAGCTTGGGCACATGCTCACCCGCACATCTGATGGATTGTTGGACATGGGAAGATATACTTTTGGGATGATATATGGCTCGGCAATGCCCCTCTTAAGGGGCTCTGTTTCGACGAGAGAGGTAGCCCTACAACGACCGTCTCGGAATTCATCACGGATGGTGCATGGGACATCCCCAAACTCCAAGTACTTCATGACCAGGCTGGAGTCCCCCAACAGATTATTGATCAAATATGCAAAACCCCGATCCTCCCCGGGGAGCCGGATATCCCGCGATGGACGCTATCACGGCGAGGAGATTTCTCGCTAGCCTCGACGTGGGAGACGATCCGGTCGCCTCGGTCTATCATCCAAGGTCTTGAGGAGATTTGGACGGCTGGCCTCACAACCTCCATTGCTATCTTCAATTGGAGGCTTATTTCTAACCGCATCCCTGTTGACGCAAAGTTACAATGGCGCAAGATTGAAATTGCATCCAAATGTCAATGCTGCCCACAAAGGCCAAGTACCGAGTCCCTCAAACACCTCTTCATACAAGGCGCAGGTGCGATTAGAGTATGGAGGGAATTCGACGGGTGGTTCGAAGGCTCGACCCCCACTCTCGGGGCGAGAAGATCGCAGCAGCCAGGAAGGAAGCACCTCAGCCGAGCCATGCCTTACCTTCTCTTTTGGTTCCTCTGGGCAGAGAGAAATAGAACCCGCCACCACGATGTTCAATTCAAACCGAGCAATGTGATTTGGCAGGTCCTCACATTCGTCCGAAACAGCATGGCCAATGGCAGGCTCAAGCCGAAGCATTGGAGAGGGGTGAAGCTCGGAGTTAGTATTCCAAGCCATGCCGAACCCCAACGGCCACCGCGTCTTGCTATGATGGTTAAGTGGGAACAACCGGATCAGCCTTGGATTAAACTCAACACGGACGGGTCCTTTATTGAAGCAACTGGAAAAGCCGGGGGAGGAGGTCTCATTCGAGATCACCTGGGTAAGGTGCTCGTCGCCTATGCGCTCCCCCTCGAAGCACAATCACCACTCAAAGCCGAGCTGCTCACCATGCACCACGGTTTGAAGCTGGCCTCGGAGCTCGGGAAGCCAATTTGGCTTCAATCGGACGCCGAGCAAGCACTTAATCTCATCAAAGGGTCAAGCTGGGGGCCTGCTCACACTCGCCAAGTCATGGCGCACATGGCCTTACACAAGCATCTACTCACCCTTCGAACAACCTTCATCCACCGGGAAGGCAATAAGGCGGCTGACTTACTTGTGAAGATCGGCGTGGATATGAGCCACTGTCGAGTTTTGGAGGCCCAAGACATTCCGAGAGCCGTCCACGATGTCATTCGAATGGAACAAATGGGGATTCCTAATGTCCGTGTCCGTGCCGAGGAAGAACCATAGGAGGACACTGTAGAGTAGGCGGGTGTCGAGCCAATTATCACCTTTGAAAAGCTCCTTTGTCCCTTACCATCCTAATAAAGGTGTCACATGTGCTGCAAAGAACACCTTGGGAGAAGGTGTAGTCAACTTGCCCGATATGGAGTTAGGAACAAAATCACCTTTTGAAAGTGTCTTGGTGCCTTACCACAATGGGGGCTCACGTGATTTGCTAGCCGTTGAGGCTCCAATGCGGCCACAAACCCATGAACTCATCCACCTCGCCACTTTGGACTCGGTGGAGACTCTCGACACAATGGCTGCCCAACCCCTCCTCATTGCCGGACCACCGGAGACCGAAAGTAAGCGCTACGAGGCGCGCGCCAGCTGGGTGCCGAGACTAGAGCCACCGGGGCCCTCACCCTCGACGGACATTACCACCTCACTTGAGGAGTTTCCCCCCCTTGAGAAAGGAAGAATACTCAAAATTCGGGACACTTTTGAGAGTGGAGCGCCGAATTGGAAGGGGGACTTGGCCACGACGAGACCAAAGTGGTGTAGTCGTGTGTACCAAGAGGCGCAAGCAAAGTCGCCCCACCCCCTAGGAATGGGGGAGTTGGAGCCGAGCATGGATGCGATCATCTCGATGGTAATAGAAGAAAAGGAGTCAGAGCCGAGCATCAATGGCAAGCCGCCGGACACGATGGGGCCGAACCATCCCCACTCCGGCTCAGGGGATGGAACTAGCTTGGAACCTTCCTTCGCTAGCCAGCCCAAGAATACCGAGATTCCCTCGGGCCATGCCGGGAAACCGATAACGATGGCCGACATGCTTAAAGGCAACCCCGACCCCAACGGACCCCAAGCATTCGAGCCGGAGAAGATAGCCAACATTGGTTTTGCTTCGGCTTCAAATGGCATTCCGACCATATACTTCTCCGGCGCGGAGACACAAAAGTTGCCCGAGAGCATCGGACATGCAATTGTGGGTAAGTATTCTCACTCCATCCCAACGGGGCACCAAATCCAAAAGGCCCTTGATAACATCAAATTTAATTGTAGCTTTACTTGGAAGTATATTAATGATAAACATATCTGCATTCAATGAGAGGACCTTGCGGATTACGCGCGTCTTCACGGTGGTCCGAAGGGCACTCCCGTGTGGTTCGTGGATCGACATCCTATGAGGGTTTTCAAATGGTCCCCGGAATTTGATGCTTTTTGCGAATCTCCGATCGCAGCAATTTGGTGCAACTTAATCGGTCTCCCAATCCACCGCTTCGACCAATCGGCCTTATTCGCCATCAGCAAGCTTCTTGGCAACCCAATCCAAATTGATCGTGCAACGGCCAACAAATCAAGGCTATCGTTCGCGCGCATTTGCATCGAGATAGATATTACAAGGCCGCCCCCCGAGGAAATCATAAAAGACATCTGTGGACGGGAGACGGTGCAACAAGTACGTTGGGACAAGATCCCATCCTATTTCCAAGAGTGCAAACATGTTGGCCACAAGAGTGACGTCTGTTATGCGACGGGTAAGAGGGAACGGCCGGCAAAGAGAAACTATAACAACGCTCCCCCAAAACAGGCACATCCCCAGGGACAGGCTCGAATGGCAAGCAAGACACGGCGAAGAATGATCCCAACCCTAATGAATGGAAGCGCCAAGGAAAGAAAAAGAATTACGAAGGTGATCGATCAAACCTCAAAGCAAGTGGACATAAGTCCGAAGAAACATCATGGCAAGGTCCGGACATCTTGGGAGAATTGCATGGACACAACGAGCCCCCTTCGGGGCTCCACCTCGCGAGAGGAGACCAGCACGGTCGAGAGGCCGCACGACACCATAAAGGATTCAAGCCACTCATCTACCCCCGAGAAGATGCGACGTCGGATGAAGCAAGGCTTGGGTCTACCAACCGGGACGGGAAGCTTGCACTGCCAACCCAAGGCACAAAAGACTTTGCGTCCAAGCCTTCCAGGACAAAAGGTGTAGACCAAGTAATGGGGAATCACATGAGCACTAACCAATTTTACTCCCTTATGGGAGAAGAAGAGTATGAGGACGGTGGACATGATGATTTTGAATGCGCCGAGATGGGTGCACGGGCAGACATGGATACGGGTGGCGCCACCAACCTTCCCTTGGAGACCGTGACGAACCAAGGAGGGTGTGATCATCAAATCATTGAATTCCAAGGGGGGTCTTCACACCCGCCGGGTACGACTCCTCAATGTTAATTATGTCATGTAATTTCATGTTTTGGAACGTTAGGGGTATTGCAAATGCGCCTACCCAAAACGTTCTAAAGAGATTAATTAAGTACCATAATGTTCATGTTCTTGCAATAACGGAGCCACTCACAAGCCCTAACCCGGAGCGGTTCTCTGGGGCTTTGGGGTTGGATTTCAAAGGCTCAAATTCTAACGGGAAAATTTGGATTTTTGTTGAGGAGGGTGCAAACTTCGTCGTGGAGGATGACTCGGACCAGGTGCTGCATGGCCGCTTTTCGTCCCCACGCCTCGCAAGCCACATCTTGGTCTCGGCCGTCTACGCCAAGTGCACAAGGACGGAGACAACACCTCTGGGATAAGCTAAGAGTAATCTCGGCCATCTCCGAGGGCACCCCTTGGATCGTCGGAGGGGACTTTAACACTATCTTATCCCCACAAGAAAGGGTCGGTAGCAACACCAATCGACAAGCCGAGATGATCGATTTTGCCGAGGCAATTGAGGACTGTAGACTCCTCGACCCCGGGTTCGACGGGTTGGCCTACACATGGGAGAAGAATGGCCTCTTGGAAAGGCTTGATAGAGTTTTGGTTAGCGAAGCTTGGACACAGATCTTTGAGGTGACGCGAGTCACCAACCTTCCACGGATTGCGTCGGATCATGGCCCGGTTCTGGCTAGGGGCTGCGGGACACAACGATATACCGGAGGGGAGGCCTTTAGATTCCAAAATATGTGGATCCGTCATGAGCGCTTCTTGGATCTTGTACGAGAAGCTTGGACGCAAACCACTGAGGCCGTAGGGCTGCTCAAACTCCAGCTTAAGCTTGCGAGAACCAAGAAAATACTCAAGCAGTAGAATAAGGAAGTATTCGGGAACATACATTCCAATCTAAAGGAAATGGAGGACAATGTGGCCGCGGCCCAGTGTGAGTTTGAGGTGAACCCCTCGCCCGCGAATAGAGCCTTGGTGAACAAGCATATTGCTCAAACAGAAGATATTCTACCAAAGCTGGGTCAAACAGAAGAGGATACGGTTACGCATACATAAGTCTCGGTGAATGGGCACGAAGTCACGGGGGAAGAAGAGATCAAGAACACGACAATTGAATTCTTTAAAAACCTTCTTGCCCCCAAGCCCCCGATCCTAGGTAAGCCAGATCTTGACTAGATCCACCAACTCCCATCCTCGGATCTTCTTCGAGATCTCCCTAAGCCACCCGAAGGGGACGAAATTAAGCGAGCTGTGTTTGATATATCCGGAAATAGTGCGCCAGGGCCGGATGGCTTCACGACCACCTTCTACCAATCGTGTTGGGATATCATGGGACACGATGTGGTGAATGCGGTTAGACAATTCTTCCTTGGGGCGTTCCTTCCGCGGAGTGTCACGGCAACGAGCATAGTCCTTATCCCCCAAGAAGCTCACACCCGAATCATAGGGGGACTACCGCCCCATCAGCCTGTGTAATGTAATCAACAAGATAATCACAAAGGTCCTCACAAAAAGGTTAACCCCTTTTCTCCCCCGTGTCATTGCTCCAAACCAAAGTGGGTTCGTGAAAGGACGCCTCTTGAACGACAATTCCTCCTCGCCCAGGAGATGTTCCACGAGTTACCAAGGTGCGCGCCGGCCCCGAATGTAGCCCTTAAAATCGACATGGCTAAAGCATATGACCGTGTTCAGTGGCCGTTTCTCATCAAGGTCCTACGTCGGATGGGTTTCCCGGAGGACTGGATTTCCCTCATTGAAAGATGTATCGGCACATGCTGGTTCTCGGTGCTAATCAATGGCCCCCCCTCGGGATTTTTCAAATCTACCCGTGGCCTCCGACAGTGTGACCCCATATCCCCAGCCCTGTTCGTGATCGCGGCGGAATACCTCTCAAGGACGCTTGATAAACTCATTTTGGGGCACAAAGAGATGTCTTTCAAGTCGGCTCGGCACTGCATGGAGATAAGTCACGTAGCCTATGCCGACGACATCATCATATTCACCCAAGCGGCTGCGCCCTCTATCAGGCGCCTTAGATCATGCCTCGAAGATTATGCGGTGGTTTCGGGCCAGCAAATCAACCTCGCCAAGACCAATTTCTATATTGCCGAGATACATGAAGATTGGGCAAGATCAATTCATTTGGAAGGAGGCTTCACTCAAGGTACCTTCCCTTTCCTTTACTTGGGCGTGCCCATATATCGAGGTGTTAAACGCACCGACATGTTCATGTTCCTCCGGGAGAAAGTTGCATCACGGATCATTGGATGGGCTCATAGGCACCTCTCGTTTGGGGGAAGGCTTACGCACATTAAGAGTACCTTGGAGGCGGTGCTCTGAAAAAGATTGACCAACAACTGGCTAGGTTCTTCTAGGGAGCCACAAATGAAAGGAAGGACACATTGGATCGGATGGGATCAAATCTGCCTGCTTACCGCCGAGGGAGGCCTTGGCATTCGTAAATCAAAGGAGGTCCTCCGAGCCTTCAATGTCAAATTATGGTGGCGGTTTAGGGAGCAAAACTCCCTTTGGGCGAACTATATGATGGCCAAGTATTGCAGCACGGCCTCACCGCTCATGACTAGATCGTCGGGAAGAAGTAGCCCAACTTGGAAATGGCTCATGAAAGTCCGGGCACAAGCACAGCCGCATATTCGGTGGGCGGTGGGGCAAGGCAAGATCTACTTCTGGGATGACATATGGCTCGGCAATTGTACCTTGAGGGAGTTAGCGCTTGATGATAGAAGATGCGCGAAGGACATAGTTGGAGACTACATCCGGAATGGACAATGGGATGAACCCAAACTCCAACTCCTCCATGCCCAAGCCGGTCTCCCGCAACATGTAATCCAACAAATTCTCGGCACTACAATTGTATCCGGAGAACCGAACATCCCAAGATGGAACCTCTCTCGGCTCGGGGACTTCTCCTTTGCCACGACATGGGAGACCATCCGTAATCGGAGACCTATCATCCGGGGCTTGGATGATATATGGAAGGCTGGCCTCACCAAGTCAATCTCCATTTTTGTTTGGAGGCTGCTTTCTAACCGTATCCCGGTCGACACAAAGCTTCAATGGAGGAAGATTGAGATGGCATCCAAATGCCAATGTTGCCCATTCAGGCCAAACATCGAGTCTCTCCAACACCTTTTCATTCAAGGTTCCGGGGCAGCCAGAGTGTGGAGAGAATTAAGTCGGGTTTGCTACATTTTCCCCGGCCGCGAGGCTGTTGCCCGTGTCCGTGTTGGCTTAGCCCACTCCCGAATTTGCATACGCGTTAGTCGGCGAGCCTTGGTTCACTTGGGCTCTCGGCACCATCCTCGGTCCGGCCACTCTCGCTAGCTTCTTCGGCAATCCGCTCTCGAATGAGTCTCGGATCTTTAGGGTTCGGCCCTTCTCCAAGGGTGGGAATTCCTCATGGTAGGCCTCGAAAGCGGACGAGGGTGATAGTATTGTTGTTTCGATTCCTGGCTGGAGTGCGTGGTGTGGTTCGGCCGTCGACCAGACGGTCTCTACCTGGCCGGCGAAGAGGAGCACCATGACATCGAGCATGTCCGCCGATTCCAAGGATGCAAGTTGGAGGAGGTTGGTTGAATTGGTTGAGTTTGGCTGCATTGGGCCTTCAACGGCTAGTGCCCCACGTGAGCCCTCATGTTGGCAAGGCACAAAATTGCTTTCCAAAAGAGATTTTGTTCCCATATCCATTTTCGGGTAGTTTGACTATCTCTTCACCCAAGATTCCTTTTGCTTTTGCTTTTGCTTTTGCTGCAACAAGTACCTTGGTTTTGTCATGGCTTGGGTGATTGTCCTTCACCACGGTACCGGTGGACTCCTCTCCGGTAGCATGGTCGGAATCCTGGCCGGAAGTTGGCAAATTAACGGGGAAGGCTTCTTGTTCCGCGCACGGGCTAGCCATTTCTTGCTCCTTGTTTTTTCCACCTTGCTCATGCTCCTCCGATTGAGTGGTGACCACCATCTCGTGGATTGATGTCGCCGAAAAAATGGAGCTTTTGCATTTGGGGTTCTCGGTCGAGGTGCCATCTTCCTCCTCGAAATCAATTCTCTTCCTTAGCTGCTTATCTTCGGGGAGTGGGAATGGAACAAATCTCTTCCGTCCATTCCCTTTAGTAGGCGGAGCCGGGGTGCTTCTCCGCATCTTGAGTCAATAAGGTAGAGTTTTTAGAGAGAAGGAGGAGCTTCTCTTTTAATACTCTGATTATGACTTGCTATTATACCCATTTTGTCTTCGAGACTATTCCCTCGAGTTAATTACTCCTTTTGCGATAAGATATGATTAATGAGGAAATTTTAGTTGCGAAATTAAACACACACACACACACACAACCAAACGACACACTATACAAAATTGAATAACACTGCATACATACTATGTACTATACATCATAGCCCACAATACACATTGCACACCCTCTACACATCACACATATACGCATACTTTACACACATACATATTAAACAAAAACTACACATTGTACACAAAATACATATACAAAATACAAACATTACAAAAACACTTCTTTCAGTACGCGGCACATACTATACATAAAATATACAAACATACACAAAACACATGTACGACAAAAATACTTACATACATTGCAAACGCTACTCTACATATTGTCATGGCCACAACTCCCTAGTACTACCTATATTGTGTTTGTGTATTTTATTTATATCATGTTTAATGTTTGTAGTATTTAATAAGGGATGAGATTTCAATTTTATCTCTAAAGGATGTTTTAAGATCTTTAAGATTTTCAGTAAGGACCTCAATCTCTTCCTCCCATCTTGAAATATCCATGTTAAGGATTCTAATTTCAAGATTAAAAATTTTTTTTTTATCAAGAAAATTGTCTCTTAAAATCATAAGAACTTTAGCATGCACTTATAAGTGTAAAAACTCAAATTTTTCTTCTGCACTCAAATCTGAGGGGGCTTCTCTCTTGAATTCCTCCTTTGTCTCAAGTAATCAACACCGCCGACCCCCATTTGTCTCGCCGGAACTGTTCCACCCAACACCTCACTCCGTACCACCAGCCGACGTTGAAGCTGATCCCGAACCTCCTCCCTCACCACTCTTCACTCCGGTTGAACCCATCGGCCTCCCACCACACCATTCCGTTGCCACCAACTCACATCAATCCGTCTCCCGTCCATGCCGGAACACCCACCGGACCCTCCACAAGGGTCCGAGGAACCCCGCACCATCTCGGACCAGCAAATGGTTCTCCGAGCGGCCGAGGACCCTCCATTGGTCCAGCAAATGACGTTCACGTCGGAAGAGGCTTCCTCCACAAGCCTTCTCCATGAAAATGGCAAGGAAAACTTTGAAAACAAAGGTGAAAGAGAGGAAAAGTACCCCAGCCCCTCCTACCAAAGGGGATGGTCGGAAAAGGTTTGTACTCTCACCTATGCCAGAAGACAAGCAACTCCGGAAGAAGATCGACTTCGGGACCGAAGGTAGCTCCCCGGCCGGAAGTCCAAAATGCAAAACAAACATCCTTTCAGCGAGTCCCGGAAATGAGGTCGCTATCGTCGCATATGATGAAGGGGATGAGAAAAGCGCCATTGTTCTAGATTCTTGTGGCGATGCCGGCGAGATCCCGCCCTCCGGCCAAGCCCCCAGCGACGGCCGGTCGATCGCCGGAGCAAGTGATGAGCCAGCCGCGCATGTACCCCCACCGCACCTTGATGGACCACGTGACGCAAAGCCCTCCATGATGGTTGGTGTAGTCAACTTGCCAAATATGGATAAAGGAACAAAACCACCTTTGAAAAGCTCCTTTGTCCCTTACCATCCTAATAGAGGTGTCACGTGCTGCAAAGGTCACCTTGGGAGAAGGTGTAGTCAACTTGCCTGATTTGGAGGTAAGAACAAAATCACCTTTTGAAAGTGTCTTGATGCCTTACCACAATGAGGGCTCACGTGAGTTGCTAGTCGTTGAGGTTCCAATGAAGCCACAAACACATGAACTCATCCACCTTGCTAATTTGGACTCGGCGGAGAGACTAGACTCCATGGTGGCGCAGCCACTTCTTGTCGTCGACCAGCCGGAGGAAGGACACATGGCAGTGGACTCGCCCCCCTCCTTATTGCTAGCGAACGCTGCCTCACCGACCTTTCCTATGGTTCCCTATGTCCCTTACGTTGAGGACTTCCCACCGCTTGAAAAAGGGCGTACCCGGAAGATTAGGGATACTTTTTAAAGTTGTGCTCCACATGCACACCAAACTTGGTCCAGGCCGAAAGCAAATGCCGACACATCCGCACATCAAGGCCCGAGCAATCTAAAAACCTTGGATTTGCTCTCGGCTGGGCCCAATAGGACCGACGACATGGAAGGTACTCTGCGAAATGGTTCTAGGCCGAGGAATGATGGTGGCACGAAGGCCGACAATGGAGTTCCACCTAAGGTTGGAGAAGGGGGGCCCTTACCCTCGGCGAACATCCCACTTGCCGGTAGACAATCTAATCAAACAAAATCCATGGCGGATATGGTCCGTGAGACACCGAACCCGGAGGGACCGCAAGCATTCGTCCCGGAAAACATCCAAAGTATGGGATATGCGACAACATCTAATAAAATTCCGGCTATCTACTTCTCGGGAGCGGAAATTCAAAAATTGGCGACGAGCCTCGGACACGCCATCGTCGGTAAGTTTTCGCACTCTATTCCGGCTTCACACCAAATACAAAAAGCTCTAGATAACATCAAATTTTGCCGTGGTTTCTCGTGGAGATATATTAATGCTAAGCATATTTTTGTTCAATTTGAGGATATTACGGACTACGCTCGATTCCTTAGTGGACCAAAAGGAACCCCAATCTGGTACATTGATCGTCATCCCATGAGGGTTTTCAAGTGGTCCCCGGATTTCGATGCATATTGTGAGTCCCCGATTGCGGCAATTTGGTGTAACTTGATCGGCCTTCCCATCCACCTATTTGATCAATCAGCGCTCTTCGCTATCGGCAAGCTCTTGGGTACGCCAATTCAAGTCGACCGGGCCACGGCCAACAAAACAAGACTTTCTTTCGCCCGAATTTGTGTGGAAATTGACATATCAAAGCCTCCCCCGGAAGAAATCATCTTGGATATATGTGGACGCGAGACGGTGCAACAAGTTAGGTGGGATAAGATCCCATCGTATTGCCGGGATTGCAAGCATGTTGGACACAAGAGCGACGTGTGCTACGCGGCGGGCAAGACGGACCGTCCTCCCAAGAGAAACTATAGTGTCATCCCATCAAAACAATCTCACCGAGGGGCTGGAGAAAACCAAGGAGAGCAAGCACCTCAAAAGCAGCCACAATATGGAGAGCGAAGATCCACTTCCACCAATGTCGAGCCGAGGTAAGTTGATAACAACTTGGAATGGAAACAAGTCGGGAAGAATAAGCAAAAGGAAGGCCTTTCAAGAATAAGCTCGAAATCAAAAGCGACAGATGGAACAAGCTGGGTGGGACCAGATATAGTAGGAGACTTCCAAGTGGAACGTGGCTCGGATAAGGGCCCTCACCCCAACAAAGTAGGTCGAGGCGCGCAAACCGCTCAACACCCTAGGGGTCCGATTACTAGGTCCACTTCTCCTAAAGGGGGGCGGGAGAATGCTAGGTATGGGGAGAATCTCGAACAACAGGAGGTGTCAACGGATGCGGGTGCGCAAAGGGGGGCATGAGGCTCATTTCGTCACTTTGACATGGAGAAGGCCGAAGCAAGAGAGGTGGGAAACCACATGAGCACCAACCAATATTACTCCCTCATGGCTTGTGATACATATGCCGAGAATGGGGAAGGAGATCATGAAGAATGGGATGCGGAAATGCCCCATAAAATGGATGACTCCGGGGAGCACCCAAAGATCATGGACACCGAGACATGCCAAGGGGAAAATAATAGTCATATGGTGGAATTCCAAGGAGGGCCTTCACACCCACCGGGTACGATTCTCCCTTGTTAATCATGTCAGTTAATTTCTTATTTTGGAACATAAGGGGAATCGCGAACGCGACAACCCAAAACGTCCTTAAGAGGCTAATTAAATCTCACAATATTCATTGTCTTGCAATAATGGAGCCACTCACGGCACCAAACCCGGGGAAATTTTCAAAAGCCTTGGGGTTGGACTTCAAGGCCTCGAACTCAAATGGAAAGATTTGGATCTTTGTGGAAGAAGGGGCGAATTTTGAGGTCGAGGACGACTCGGAGCAAATCCTACATGGAAAATTCACATGCTCTCGGCTACCTTGCGACACCTTTGTCTCGGCCGTGTACGCAAAGTGTACTAGAGGGGAGTGGAACACCCTTTGGGATAAAATGAGAGATATCACACTAGCCACTGAAGGGCTTCCTTGGATTATTGGCGGAGACTTCAACACCATTCTATCCTTGCAAGATAGGGTTGGGAGCGAGATACTAACCGACAGGCGGAGATGATTGATTTTGCTGAGGCCATTGAGGATTGTAGAGTGGTGGACCCAGGCTTTGATGGATTGGAGTATACATGGGCAAAGAACAACCTCTTCGAAAGGCTTGATAGGGTGATGGTGAGCGAACCTTGGACTCGACTTTTTGAAGCAACAAGGGTATCCAACCTCCCTCGGATTGCTTCGGGTCATGGACCGGTCCTTGTCCGATGTAAATTGATGAACAACATTGAGGGGGGTAGAGCCTTCCAGTTCCAAAATATGTGGACCCGACATGAGGGCTTTATCAACCTGGTCCATGAAGACTGGGGAATTCCCACGGAGGCAGAGGGGCTACTCAACCTGAAGATCAAACTCGCTAGGACCAAGAAGACCCTCAAGAGGTGGAATAAAGAGGTTTTTGGGAACATTCATGCCAACCTCCGGGAGAGTGAAGGAAGAATTGCCGTGGCCCAGGCAGAATTTGAGGCAAACCCCGCCCCCCCGGAATCGAGCGGATCTTAACAAAGAAGTCGCGAATTACATCCTCTTACTTAAAATGGAAGAGGATTTTGGAGACAAAAAGCAGCCCTTAGGTGGCTCCAGGATGGGGACAAGAATACCAAATTCTACCAAAGCTGGGTGAAGCAAAAGAGGATTCGACTGCGAATCCACAAGATTGAGGACAACGGGGAGGAAATTACGGATGAGAAAGAAGTCCGAGACTCGGCCGTTAACTTCTTCCAACATCTCTTGGAACCGGATCATCCGGAGCTCATGGAACCGGACCTTGACATAATTAGACAATTGCCACAGTCGGAGCAACTCGAGGGGATGTCCACCCCCCGGATAAGGATGAAGTTAAGCGAGCTGTCTTTGATATTGCGGGTAATAGTACTCCTGGCCGGGATGGCTACACGGCCACGTTCTACCAATCATGCTGTGGCATAGTAGGGGCAGATGTGGTGGATGCGATTAGACTATTTTTTGAAGGGGCCTTCCTTCCCCGAAGCATCACGGCCACTAGTATTGCGCTCATTCCCAAGAAGCCGGCACCGAATACGTGGGGAGACTACCGGCCAATTAGCCTATGTAATGTCATTAACAAGGTAATCACGAAGATCCTATCAAAGAGACTAGCACCATTCCTCCCAGAAGTTATATCACCAAACCAAAGTGGCTTCGTGAAGGGGAGGTTGCTCAATGATAATGCCCTCCTCGCCCAGGAGTTGTTCCACGAGCACCCGAGATGCAACCCAACCCCGAATGTTGCAATAAAAATTGATATGGCTAAGGCCTACGATCGGGTTCAATGGGCCTTCCTTATCAAGGTCCTCAGACGAATGGGATTCCCGGAGTCATGGACGCGTCTTATTGAGAGATGCATTGGAACATGCTGGTTTTCGGTCCTCATTAATGGAGCCCCGGCGGGCTTTTTCAAATCAACAAGAGGGCTACGGCAAGGGGACCCCATCTCCCCGGCGCTCTTTGTGCTTGCCGCCGACTACCTTTCGCGTGCTCTCGATAAGCTGATCCTGGGGAAGAAAGAGATGACGTTCATAGCCACCCGGGGATGCATGGAAATCAGCCATCTTGCCTATGCGGACGACATAGTCATTTTCACTCAAGCAGCCCCAACCTCCCTCCGAAGACTGAAAGGATGCTTGGACCATTATGCGGAGGTGTCGGGCCAACAAATCAATTTGTCCAAGAGTAATTTTTACATTGCCGATGTCCATGAAGAATGGGCAAGCTCAATTCAAAACGAGGGTGGCTTTTCCCAAGGTACATTCCCCTTTCTATACCTTGGTGTTCCTATTTACCGTGGGGCGAAGCGAACTGATATGTTCATGTTCTTGCGAGAGAAAATTGCGGCTAGAATATCGGGATTGGCACACCGACACCTCTCCTTTGGGGGAAGACTCACGCTCATCAAGAGCACATTGGAGGCGGTCCCAATTCACATATTCCAAGATATCGAGCCCACTTGTGGTGCCCTCAAGCAACTAGATCAACAGTTGGCGCGGTTCTTTTGGGGATCGACTAGTGAGAAGAATAGAACCCACTGGATCAGATGGGATCAAGCGTGCCTCCCCACGGCCGAAGGAGGCCTTGGCATTCGTAAGTTTAAGGAGGTGCTTCGAGCCTTTAGTCTCAAATTGTGGTGGAGGTTCCGGGAACAGAATTCTTTATGGGCTACACACATGATGGCCAAATATTGCCGCAAACGCTCCCCCCTCACAATTAGAGCGTCGGGTGGAAATAGCTCGACTAGGAAGAGGATCCTGAAGGTCCGAGCACAAGCACACCCGCACCACCAATGGGTTGTAGGACGAGGGAACATCTTTTTTTGGGATGACCGATGGATTGGTGATACACCCCTTAGGGATCTTAGCTTGGACGACAGAGGCGATCCCCCAAGTTCTCGTGTCGGACTTCATTGTGGAGGGAGCATGGAATGTGCCTAAGCTCCAACTCCTTCATGAACAGGCGGGCCTTCCCCAATGGACCATTTTGATGATTCTGGATACACCTATTCTCAGGGGCGAACCGGATGTCCCTCGTTGGAAGCTATCCCATACGGGAGAGTTTACAATGGCATCTACATGGGAAGCTACCCGAGCACATGGCCCTATTATTCAGGGCCTTGAGGATATTTGGAAGACGGGGCTTACAAGATCTATCGCTATCTTCGCCTGGACATTGCTATCAAACCGAATTCCGGTAGATACGAAGCTACAATGGAGGAGGATGGAAATGGCTTCTAAATGCCAATGTTGCCCACATAAGCCGGCAATTGAATCTCTCCAGCACCTTTTTATTCAAGGGGCCAGGCATAGAAGCGTTTGGAGAGAATTCGACACATGGTTTGAAGGCGCCTCCCAAGGATCCGGATCAATGACACCATTCCGGAAAGACTTGAGGTCTTGTCTAATAGGCTCGGGTGCCCAGGTAAGAAACACCTTTGCCGTGCTATCCCTTTTCTTATTCTTTGGTTTCTCTGGGCGGAGCGGAATAGAAGTCGTCACCAATCGGTGGTGTTTAAGGCTTATAACATAGTTTGGCAAGTCCACATGTTCGTCCGGAATAGCATGGTCACCGGAAATTTTCGAATGAAGCATTGGAAGGGAGTGAGGCTCAACTTTGGCGTTCCCGCTGGCCCTGTGCCCCGGCACCCGAGAACCCCTGCGATGGTAATCAAATGGATCCCCCCAGATTGGCCCTGGATCAAACTCAATTCTGATGGTGCCTACATTGAATCAACCGGAAAAGCTGGAGGAGGCGGCATCATCCGAGACCAGATGGGACACATCCTCGCGGCCTTTGCATGCCCGGTTGTCGCGCACTCGGCCCTCGAGGCGGAACTACTTGCCATACACCACGGTCTAGTTCTTGCTCGTGAATTTGGCCGACCCATTTGGATTGAGTCGGATTCTGAACAAGCGGTTCATCTTCTGAATGGTTCGAGATGGGGGCCGGCCAATTTAAGTCGTGTCATGGCTCGCCTTGCTATTCATAAACGACAACAAATGATGCGGTTTTCTTTCATTCCTCGGGAGGGGAACAAAGCCGCGGATCTCCTTCCCAAGATGGGAGTGGAGGAATCGGAATATAGACGTATGAATGCTCTCACGGCCCCAAGGCTCCTCCAAGCTATGGCGCACCTTGACTCGATGGGAGTTCCTAATATTCAGCATCGGGATGGGGATGAAGACTAGAGGATGGAAATGTGTAACATAGCTAGATTATGACTTGTATTTTTTTGTCTTTTGTAATATAGAAGGGAGTATGATGAGGTCCGAACAACTTTGGATCGGACCGCCTACTACTCCTATGCCTTGGTAGGTACACCACTATTGGGTGGGGCCTCGCTTGTAATTCGGTTATTCTGAAATATAGGGATGAGGGACCCACGAACCCTCCACCGTAAAGGTGTTTGAATAAAAAAAAATAATAATAGAGTGAGACTTTCAATCTCATAATAGAGTGGTGCAAGAGATAATTGTCTCTTTCTATAAGAGAATCGTTCTTCTTCAAGGGTAATGAGTTCATGATTGCATCTTTTAATAATATTCTGGAGGAGATAAATTTCTCTCCCCAATTTTTTTTTTGCAAAGGGAAGATTCATAAAACAGAATTTAGATCATGATCATTATCATGGAAGCTGAGAGTCCAGCATAATGTCATCATCATCTTGATGACTTGCAGAGGCTGACTCATTTTCAGAAAATTTTTCTGTTTCGTCTTCATCTTCGCTTCCTTCTTCTGAAAGCTTCTGCTGGAGGAGTTTATTAAGATCTTTTAGATCCTTTTTAGGGTAACTCTTGACTAGTTCTCCCAGTATTTCTGCCAAATTCCCAGTATTTCTGAAGGACGATGGGATTTAATCCCCATTCTGAGAACCAGTAAATAAACCATTGAGGGAATTTAGTGGTTTCACAGTCCCTAAATTGAAGGAACCAACTATGTTTGGATTTTCTGTTTTCATAACAGAAGGCTCCTTTCCAAGCTTTGATATAATCAAAGTAGTTTTTTTTTTTTAAATCAAAAGCACCACGAGGGTGGAGGGTTCAGGCGGACCCACACCGGTGCATTACTAAGGACAATTGCAATGAAAAACTAGGAACACCGAGCCGCCCAAAAGTGACGGCTCGCCAAAACCAATTAGAGTACAACGAGGGCCTCCCTACCAACTAGAGTGGTCATCAATGTACTCTTCACTATTCTATTACAATTAACATGGTGTAACCTTTACATCACAAAATCCAAGATTCGTCACTTAATTGAGGCCCACAATAGGGATACCCCCGCGATGAACGATCCCTCCCGGATCAAGTTCCTCGATGAAGCCTTCCTTCTCCCGGTTGGGGAGCCCACATGAGACATTCATTGAGCAAGTGCTCGGCTCGTTCGCACTAGAGTCATCCCGATCGAATGACACCGTGGCGACATTGTCTTTCAAACGCAAATTGTCGATGTGTTGAGCTTTGGAGTGCATGTCTCCCTTATGTGCCTTGCCTTTCCTCTTCCTCGACACCAATTGGAATCCATCCTCGTCCATGCTTGGTTGACTCCCAAGGGGCGCTCAAGGAGCCAACGGATCGACGTTCATTGTACCCTCCTTGTTCTTCTCTTGGTTGCCACTATCTTTTTCCTTGTTCGTGTGATCAATGTTCGGTGAGGTGCCAACCCTAATCGCAGCCTTTGGACGCCATTCTCGACGGATGATCTTGTGATGGTGGCTAGGGTAGAACGCCTTGGTTGGTGTTCGGTAATCCTTGCCTCGCCCCTTCCATCCCAACGCATGACACTCATCAATGACATGCCCAACATGCTTACAATTCTCGCAAAACAATGGGATACGGTCCCATGCTACTTTGTGTCTTGAATTTTTGTCTAGGATGTTTAGCATGATCTCCTCCGTTGGGGGGTTGGAGATATCAATCTCAACACATATCCTAGCAAAAGAGAGCCGGGTTTGATTGATTGTGGCATGGTCCGCTTGTAACGGCTTGCCTAATAGCTTGCCGATCGCCATGAGGGCCGATTCCTCAAAAAGATGGGCCGGTAGTCCCATGATATTGCACCACACGGCAACGATGGGCGACTCAAAGAACGTATCAAAGTCTGGCGCCCATTTGAACACCCTCATTGGGTGAATGTCAACAAACCAAACCGGACTCCCATTAGGGCCACTTAAGACCTTAGCATAATCAGCCATATCTTGGAATTGAAGTAGGATGTGCTTGGCATTCAAGTATTTCCAAGTGAAAGAACCAACTAGCCCCATACCCCTTAAGCTTTTTTGAATTTGGAAAGAAGAAGGGAGTGAGTGGGAAAACTTCCCTACAATGGCTAGTCCTAGTTTCTCCGAGAGATATTCCATTTCAACATCGGTAAAGGAGAGATAAGGTGTACCTTCAAAGTCTCCGGCTGTCCCCAAAGGTGTAACCTTGCCGGCGTCGAGTTGGATTGGCTCGTCCTTATGGGTTTTATGTGGTGTTGAGGCTCCCACCTTGCACCCCGTCCCCCCATGTGCGAACAAGTTTTTAGCCTCCTTCCATGCATTCACCGGCGGGACCACGTTTTCCGGCGGGTACTCCGGAGGCCGGCCGTCGGTGCCATGGTCCCTCTTGTCTCCATCAATGCCGAATTGGGTGTGGATAGCACATATCATTCTCTTGCTCAAGCAAAGTAACCTTTGTCTTTTCCTTCTTTTGTGAGTCACATGCCAACCCATCCTCTAGCCTAGGCATCACATGGAGGGGTGTACTTGCATTGGTCTCCTTGTTGACCATCTCATACTCCAAGCATGAGACATCAAGGTCCCGGCCAGCCGGCGCCGGTACCGGCGCAATTCCGGCCATCCCCTCACCATGAAGACCTTCCAAATCTTTTGTCGAAGCTTTCTCATTCTTTGCCATTTGAGCTAAGGAGCTCAACATCTCCCCAATAAGAGCTTGCTTAACATCCGGCGACCCCCTATCTTCACCATGGAGTTTGCCGACAAGTCCATCAGCCATTTCGAACACCATCTTCTTCTTAGCCCGACTCACCTCCGAAGCAGATTCAAGACCGGCTCGTTTGAGAGCTTGTCGAGCTTTCTCCGGGTGGGGCGTGCCATCCCTTTTGGTTTTGGGCCGTGCAATCGAACGAAACTTCCACTCCAGCGTGGAAGGGGGCTGCATCATGTGTATCAAGGCCGTGGCCTCCCCCTTCGGCAGCTTACCACCGGACTTCACCATGTGTCGGATGAAACAATCACATTTCACCTCCCTCAAAGGGGAGGGAGGGAGAGAGGTCGAATTCTAGAGAGAAGGGAGAGCTTCTCTCACTAGCTTTGCTGGTGAGAGTACCTCTCACGAGCTTTGGACGAGCTGATATTGGGAAAGAAAGAGATGACCTTCAAGTCTACACGCGCGTGTTCTGAGGTTAGTCACTTGGCCTATGCTGATGATATTGTTATATTTACGCAAGCGGCGATAGAACCTATCCGACGAGTCAGATCTTGCTTGGATGAGTATACGACGGTCTCAGGGCAGAAGGTTAACCTCTTGAAGAGTAATTTTTACATTACGGAGAATAATGGTGATTGGGCTGGCACGGTGGAAACGGAGGGTGGCTTCACTAGAGGTACATTCTCCTTCCTTTACCTCAGAGTCCCTATTTACAAGGGTGCCAAACGGACCGACATGTTCCTCCTCCCCCGAGAGAAAATTTCAAGAAGAATCTCAGGGTGGGCACATAGACATTTGTCCTTCGGGGGTAGGCTGACGTTGATTAAAAGTACCCTTGAGGCCATTCCAATACACGTGTTCCAAGTGATCGAACCGACAAAAGGGGTCCTAAAGCTCTTGGAACAACAAATTGCAAGATTCTTCTGGGGCTCCGTGGAGGGTAAAAGACGAACCCACTGGATCTCTTGGGACCAGGTTTTCCTACCCACCATGGAAGGAGGTCTCGGACTAAGAAGGTTCGAGGATGTGTTAAAAGCCTTTAGTGTCAAATTGTGGTGGCGGTTTAGAGAGCAATCCTCCCTATGGGCCTCACACATGTACATCAAATATTGTACCTCGAAATCACCTTTGGCCCGGTTGCCTTCGGGTAGGAGCAGCCCGACTTAGCGTAGGCTCGTAGCTGCTTGGCCCCTCACCCAGCCTAACATCCGTTGGATCATTGGAGATGGAAGGGTCCTGTTTTGGGACGACACTTGGCTCGGGGATAAACCAACTAGAGATCTATGTACTGATACAATGGGTGACCCCACTGCAAGGGTTGCGGACTTCTGAAGGAACGGTCAATGGGATGGGGCTATGGTTTGCACCACTCGTAATCAAACGGGCATGCCACCATCTGTGGCCGAGGAAATCATGAATAACTCTATCCTTCCTGACAGCCCCGATGTTCCGAGATGGACCTTGACACGATGCGGAAACTTCTCTCTTGCCTCGGCCTGGGACTCTAACCGGGCTCGTCAGCCTTGTATCCCTGCACTTGGCGATATTTGGCATGGTAGCCTCTCAACGGCTGTTTCGGTCTTCATGTGGAGGCTTCTTTCAAACATAATTCCGGTGGATACAAAGCTCCAATGGAGGAATATTTCTTTGGCCTCAAAATGCCAATGTTGTCCCGGGCACCCAGGAATTGAATCCCTACAACACCTCTTCGTGAATGGGCAAGGGGCGACCATGGTTTGGAGACTCTTTGACGAATGGTTTGATGGCACGAGCCACCCCCTCTTGTCGGGTGACTCCATTCCAACCAGAATCGAAGCTTGGTCTAAAAGAATCAACCGAACCGCAAAGGACCATATGGCTCGGACTCTCCCTTGCATCATATTTTGGTTTCTTTGGGCGGAGAGGAATAATTGCCGACACAATGGGGGTACGCTTCAGGTCATTTAACGTGGTATGGCAAGTCTGGCTTTACATCCAGAAGTTGGTTGAAAGTGGGCGGGTAAGTGCAAAGCATCTTAAGGATGTTCGATACGATGGGTTGACCCTTCCCCCTCCACGACCGAATGCACCGAAGCGAAGGGCCAT
Source organism: Salvia splendens (assembly GCF_004379255.2). Lineage (NCBI taxonomy): Eukaryota > Viridiplantae > Streptophyta > Magnoliopsida > Lamiales > Lamiaceae > Salvia > Salvia splendens. Next base: position 13,669,507 of record NC_056052.1, read on the forward strand.
GGCAGTCAAATGGCACCCTGCGGACGCCCCGTGGGTCAAACTGAATACCATGGGTAGATATGACATGAGTACGAACCGAGCGAGTGGAGGAGATATCATCCGAGACCACCTCGGCAATCTGGTCGTGGCGTTCCACACTCCTCTCGACGCTCATACCGAGCTAGAGGCCGAACTTGAAATCATACACTGAGGAATGGCTCTTGCCAAGAGGCGAGGTTCATTGACTTGGGTTGAAACAAGCTCACAGCAAGCAAAGGCAGTCATTGACTCAAGGGATTGGGGTCCGGTAGCTAGCCGATACACGATGGTCAAAATTCAATGCCTTGTGAAGGAAGGCATGTTCAAATTAAGCTATCTTCACCGAGAAGGTAACAAGGTGGCAGGGTACTTGGCACAGTTGGGAGGAAAGACTTCTCACCTCCAAGAAATGAATGCAGAATCAGCTCCTAGACTCCTAACTGCCATGGTTCGGTTAGAAAGAATGGGAGTGCCGAACATCCGCCTGGAAGAGGAAGACAATGGGCCGGACGTGATGTAGTCTTCATAGTTGTTTGGTTTTGGATTGTAGCCTTTTTGTACAAGCAATATATTGGTGTCCGTCTCATTTTGGGATGGGACACTGTTCTACTCCTTAAGTCCTCGGCATGTCACTTTTAGAATGTCTTTGTAAATTGCCGTTCAATGATATATAGGGATGAGGGACCCTCGAACCCTCCACCGTAAAGGTGTTTAAAAAAAATTATCATTGTGTTGGCCTTTGGTAGTCGTACCTCCCTAGTGTACCTTACCTTTCCTCTTTCTCGACACCACTTGGAAACCATCCTTGTCCACACTTGGTTGGCTTCGGTTTGCCGCTCTTGGAACCGACGAAACAACATCCATTGTACCTTCCTTGCGCTTCTCTTGGTTGGCACATTCTTTATCCTTGTTTCTATGATCAAAGCTCATTGAAGTGCCGGCCCAAGTATCCCCCTTTGGGCGCCAATCTCGGTGGATGATCTTGGATACATAGCTCGAATAGAACGTCTTTGCTAGCGTTCGGTGGTTCTTACTTCCATCACGTTCCTTTCTTCCCAAGGCATGACACTTATCAATGGTGTGCCCAATACGCTTACAATTGGCATAAAACAAAGGTATACGATCCCAAGCCACTTTGTGCCTTGATTCTTTACCTAGGATGTTGAGAATAATCTCTTCCGTAGTATGTTGAAGATCTAGAGAGAGAAGTTAGAGAGAAGGGAGAGCGTTTTTTCAGTGATGAAGAAGAACATAAGTAATTTGGCCACCTAATTAACGGGAAAATTGTCAACATCCGCGTTGAGATTGACATCTCTATTCCCCCTACGGAGATGTCAATCTCAACGAGGATGTAGTGACAATTTTCTCCTTAATTAGGTGGCCAAATTAATTCTTCTTCATCACTGAAAAAACGCTCTCCCTTCTCTCTAACTTCTCTCTCTAGATTTTCCAACGCCGACGCTAATCTAGCCGGCCTCCCCGCCGACGTGTCAGCCGAGGGAACGTGCGTGGTCTCTCGGTCAAGGCTCACTTTGCTCGGTCGGTGGTGATATATGCTCGCACCCGCCTCAATGGTGAAGGCCGGTGGCGAGGTACCGGAGGAGGTGGCCAAGGGCGTTATCCATGCGTCGCGCACCCTCTCTACGCCGGAATGAACCACATTTCTTTGCTGAAAGAGTCTGAAATAGGATAAAGCAAAAACACAACGGAGAGATTCCATACCATATGTATACATATGGAGATCTTTCCTCAGAAATTATTTCTGAAGGAATTAACTTGTGTAACGAAATAAAATTACACAAGCAAGTTCGAAAAGAAAAGGTTATGGGGAAGAAGATTGTTGGAGATTTCTGTGAACAATTAGAATTACAGACTTTTTCCTCATAAAATTTCTGAAAGAGAAGGAAAGAAAAGAAAGGTTTATAAACCTCCTTCCAGAACTCCATTTAAAAGAAAGAGAAGAAAATTTTCTATAGGCCATCCTTCAAGGATGAAGAAAAACCCAGAAGGAGTATAACTCCAGTCTTTTACAAATGTCACAGACCAGGACATTACGCTTACAAGTGTAATCTAAAAAAAAAATTAATAGTGTATCTTCAGATCAAGGATTAAAGAAATCCCTGGAGAAAATTCTTATCTCAGAATCCGATTCTGAAGAAGATCTCAAGATTGCAGCTATTTCAGCTAGTGACTATAATTTTTCTGAAAAAACAGAAGAAGAAGAAGAGTCTGACTGTAATGGTAATTGTGACTATTACAAAACACTTTGTAAAGCCAATGGATTATGTGTGCTATCCAAAGAAGAATTATTTATTCTTGATTTGATTGATCAGATAACTGACCAAGACAAGAAAAGGGAAGCTCTCCAAAAATATATGGAAAAATATGGTTCAGAAAATACAAAGCAAAAATATAAAGAACCTGAACCAGAAGCTTATAGCTTAAAAGAAATTCTTAACAGAGTCAAGAATTCATGAAAAGAAAATGAAGTCAGCCCAGTTGATTTAACTAGAGAAATCAGCTCTATTAAAAAAGAGATTATCGATCTCAAGCAGAGAATATCTTTGCTAGAATTAAATCAAAAGGACAATTCTGATTCAGAAAAGGAAGAACCTAAGACATCAAGATTCAAAGAAAAACCCTTGACCTTCATTAATATGATAAACAAAGTCATAACTCACAAATGGTATATCTAGGTTACCATTATTGTGAGAAAGGAATATTATATCAAGGCCAGAGCTATGGTTGACTCTGGAGCAGACTTGAACTGCATAAATGAAGGATTAATTCCATCCCGATATTTTTCCAAAACTTCGGAAATATTAAATACTGCTAATGGCAAAAAGCGTTGGGTAAATTACAAACTCGATAATGCTGCGGTTTGCAATAAAGGAATTTGTCTTGAGATGCCATTTATAATGGTAAAAAATCTTTCACACGAGGTCATTCTAGGAAATCCTTTTCTCCACATGCTTTACCCAATCAAAAGCATTGATGAAAATGGGATTACTAGTACGGTTAATTCTCAAGAAATTACCTTCCATTTCCTCACTCAACCTCGTCATCACGAGATTGATATCATTCAGCAAAAGATTGAAAGAAAAGAAAACTTTTTAAGTTCTCTTTGTCAAGAATTAAGTTTCAAAAAACTTAATCAAACTTTAAAAAATAAGAACATGCTAAAAAGGATAGAAGAGATTAAGAATCATATTGAGAAAACATGCTGCTCAGAAATTCCAAATGCATTTTGGGCTAGAAAAAGGCATGTTGTTCACCTTCCCTATGAAACCGATTTCAAGGAAGGATCAATTCCTACTAAGGCCAGACCTATTGCTATGGGTCCAAAGCATTTAGAAATTTGCAAAAAGGAAATTGATGAATTACTTTCCAAAGGGTTGATTAGACCCTCATTCACTTAGAGTTGTCCAGCATTTTATGTTGAAAATGCTGCTGAACTTGAAAGAGGAGTTCCAAGGCTTGTTATTAACTATAAATCTCTTAACAAAGCCTTAAGGTGGATTAGATATCCGATACCAAAATTATGTCAAAATTTGACATGAAGTCAGGATTTTGGCAAATACATATTGCTGGAGAAGATAGGTATAAAACAGCATTCACTGTCCCCTTTGGCCACTATGAATGGAATGTTATGCCTTTCGGGCTAAAAAATTCTCCCTCGGAATTCCAACATATCATAAATGATATTATAAAGCCATATGCAAAATTCTGTATATGCTACATTGACGATGTATTAGTCTTTACAGATTCTATTGATCAACATTTTAAGCATCTTAAAGCATTTATAAATGCTGTTATCCTAAATGGCCTAGTAATATCGACCAAGAAGGTTAAAATATTTCAAACAGAAATAAAATTTCTAGGACACATTATTAAATAAGGGACTATTTTTCCCGTTGAAAGATCTAACTGTTTTGGATAAAAATTCCCAAATGAGATTAGAGATAAGACGCAACTTTAAAGATTCTTGGGAAGTCTAAACTATGTTGCTGACTTCTACAAAGATCTTGCTTTTGATGCCAAGCCTTAATACGAAAGGTTAAAAAAGAACCCTCGAGTATGGTCTTCGGTCCATACAAATGCGGTTATGAAAATAAAATCTAAAATCAAAGAGATTCCCTGTTTAGCGATCCCTAATCCAGAAGCTTTTAAGATCATTGAAACTGATGCTTCTGAACTAGGATACGGAGGAATACTTAAACAAAGAGTTAATGATAGAGAAACTCTTGTTAGGTATACCTCAGGCTTCTGGCAAGGGGCCAGAAAGAACTACTCTACTATTAAGAAAGAAATTCTTTCTCTTGTTCTTTGTATTCAAAAATTTGAAAGTGATTTATTAAATTAAAAATTCCTTATAAGAATTGATTGTAAATCTGCTAAAGATATTATTGAAAAGGATGTTAAAAACTTAGCATCTAAATAAATTTTTGCCAGATTGCAAGGAATTCTTTCAATTTTTTATTTTGATATTGAGTTTATTAAAGGAAGCAATAATTCTCTTCCCGATTTCCTAACTCGTGAATTCTTGCCGGAAAGTCATGAATCGACAGTTAGTAAAAGGCAAAAAGAAGGTTAAAAAAAAAATAATTTGGACCATTTCTCGATTTATGCGTGTCATCCTTGCGCAGGGGCCATGCTAATCTTCTGTGTATCGTTCCAATTTTATCGGATGTCCCCGGAGGGACTTTTTTTTTTTTTTTTTTTTTTGCAAAAGAAATCCCAATGCAGCCTTATAAGGCCGCATTTGCAAAAACTCAAGAACAGCTTAAAGCTGAAACCTTTGAGAAAACTCCTAAAGAAAAGAGACTAAGAGATGATGCTTATGCAATTGCCATCAAGTCCAATCAGACCAATGAATATATTTATCCTTATATTCTTCTTTCAACTGAATGGATCTGCCTAGTTGAAGAGAAATATTCTCACCTTTACGTTTGGGGAACGGCCCCCCAAACGTAACTACAAAGTAGCCCCTCCGAAACAGCCACAACAAGGGGACCGTCAAGCCGGGAAAGTAAGTGAGGGTGCAAGGCATGATGGGAACTCGGAATGGATACAACAAGGGAAGAACAAGACAAAGGAACACCAACAACGGCTTAACTCGAAGGCAAATGCGCACAATGGCCCGAATTGGTCGGGGCCGGACATCATGGGGGAAATGCCAAATGAAGGGGGCATGGAGCTAGTTATCCACCCCATTGAGGAGGATCATAGCGCTCATCATTGCGCTAAACACACTAGAGATCCGATTGCTATTCCCTCCTCTTCCGGAGGCGGCCGAGGAGGCTCACCGAAGGGAGCGAATAAGGGAAGGTACCGTGCGCCTTCGGCATCGGGTACTCGAGAGAAATCGAAAGGCTCTTTCCTCCCTTTTAATCTCGATCGGGCTGAGTCACAAACGGTGTAAAACCACATGAGCACCAATCGGTACTACTCCCTCATGGCTCGGGAAAACTTTGTGGAAAATGAGCTTGAGGACATGGGTGTGTGGGAAGCATACAATCCCCCCAACGGAGTCGATGTTGGAAACGCCCCTAGACCCCCAAATTTGTCGGAGGTTGATGGGGATGAGTTCGAGGATTGCGATACCATTGAGGTGGAGCGGATGCCGAGCAAAAATGCCGAGGATACCACCATGTCAATCATGGAGGGTGATACATGCTACCCTCCGCAAGACCATCAACTTACCAAATTCCAAGGAGGGCCTTCACACCCGCCGGGTACGAACCTCCACTGTTAACTATGTCTTTCAATCTCATGTTTTGAAACGTTAGGGGGATTGCGAATGTGCCCACCCAAAACGTTCTAAAAAGATTAATTAAGTCTCATAATATTAATTATCTTGCATTAATGGAACCACTAACGGCTCCCGACCCGGAGAAGTTCTCCAAGACCTTGGGGCTCGTCTTCCAAGGATCAAATCTGAATGGAAAGATATGGGTGTTTGCTGAAGAAGGCACAAGATTCTGTGCTGAATGCGACACGGATCAAGTTCTTCATGGCCGGGTCGAGTCCCCTCGCCTTGTGGGACACATTGGCATTTCAGCGGTTTATGCTAAATGCACAAGGGGCGAAAGGATCCATTTGTGGGACAAAATGAGGGAAATTGCTTTGGCTACTGAAGGCTCGCCTTGGATCATTGGGGGAGACTTCAACACCATTCTTTCGACGGGCGATAGAGTTGGTAGTGACACTAACCGACAAGCTGAAATGGTGGACTTTGCGGAGGCTATTGAAGATTGCAGAGTTCTTGATCCGGGGTTCGATGGCTCGGAATTTCTATGGGCCAAGAATGGCCTTTTCGAGAGGCTCGATAGAGTGTTAGTGAATGAACCTTGGGCACAATGCTTTGAAGCGACTAGAGTAACAAACTTACCTCGGGTTTCATCGGACCATGGCCCCGTGTTGGTCCGGTGCAGAACCCCACGTACCCACACTGAGGGCAGGCCGTTCCGTTTTCAAAATATGTGGGTTAGGCACGATGGTTTTGCTGATTTGGTTCGGGGTGACTGGAGCCAACCGACCGGGGCTGGAGGACTTCTCAATCTTCAGATTAAGCTTGGCCGAGTTAAGAAAACCCTTAAGGAGTGGAATAAGGCTGTCTTCGGGAACATTCATGACAACCTTAGGGAAATGGAGGAAAAAATCGCGATGGCCCAAGCAGAATTTGAGGAGAGGCCTTCCCCGGATAACAGGGCAGAAGTTAACCGTAGCATTGCCATGTATATCCGTCTTCTCAAGATGGAGGAGGACTTCTGGAGACAAAAGGCGGCCCTTAGATGGCTTGCGGAGGGCGACAAGAACACCAATTTTTATCAAAGCTGGGTCAAACAAAAGAGATTAAGGATGCGCATCCACAAGATCAATGTGGGGGGGAGAGAACTCACGGAGGAATTGGAGATCAGGAACTCTGCCGTGGATTTCTTCCAAAACCTCCTTGCCCTGGGACCCCTCTCTCTCCTGGAGCCGGATTTGGGCTTGATTCAGCGCCTCTTACCTTAGCTCAAATGGCAAACTCCATGGTGAAGGGAGGGGGTCGCCGGATGTTAAGCAAGCTCTTATTGGGGAGATGTTGAGCTCCTTAGCTCAAATGGCAAAGAATGAGAAAGCTTCGACAAAAGATTTGGAAGGTCTTCATGGTGAGGGGATGGCCGGAATTGCGCCGGCTGGCCGGGACCTTGATGTCTCATGCTTGGAGTATGAGATGGTCAACAAGGAGACCAATGCAAGTACACCCCTCCATGTGACGCCTAGGCTAGAGGATGGGTTGGCATGTGACTCACAAAAGAAGGAAAAGACAAAGGTTACTTTGCTTGAACAAGAGAATGATGGTCTATTTGAGGTAAATGCCATTTTGAATTCAAATTCAGCACCATGTGCTATCCACACCCAATTCGGCATTGATGGAGACAAGAGGGACCATGGCACCGACGGCCGGCCGCCGGAGTACCCGCCGGAAAACCTGGTCCCGCCGGCGAATGCATGGAAGGAGGCTAAAAACTTGTTCGCACATTGGGGGACGGGGTGCAAGGTGGGAGCCTCAACACCACATAAAACCCATAAGGACGAGCCAATCCCACTCGACGCCGGCAAGGTCACACCTTTGGGGACAGCCGGAGACTTTGAAGGTACACCTTATCTCTCCTTTACCGATGTTGAAACGGAATATCTCTCGGAGAAACTAGGACTAGCCATTGTAGGGAAGTTTTCCCACTCACTCCCTTCTTCTTTCCAAATTCAAAAAACTTAAGGGGTATGGGGCTAGTTGGTTCTTTCACTTGGAAATACTTGAATGCCAAGCACATCCTACTTCAATTCCAAGATATGGCTGATTATGCTAAGGTCTTAAGTGGCCCTAATGGGAGTCCGGTTTGGTTTGATGACATTCACCCAATGAGGGTGTTCAAATGGGCGCCGGACTTTGATACGTTCTTTGAGTCGCCCATCGTTGCCGTGTGGTGCAATATCATGGGACTACCGGCCCATCTTTTTGAGGAATCGGCCCTCATGGCGATCGGCAAGCTATTAGGCAAGCCGTTACAAGCGGACCATGCCCCAATCAATCAAACCCGGCTCTCTTTTGCTATGATATGTGTTGAGATTGATATCTCCAACCCCCCAACGGAGGAGATCATGCTAAACATCCTAGGCAAAAATTCAAGACACAAAGTAGCATGGGACCGTATCCCAATGTTTTGCGAGAATTGTAAGCATGTTGGGCATGTCATTGATGAGTGTCATGCGTTGGGAAGGAAGGGGCGAGGCAAGGATTACCGAACACCAACCAAGGCGTTCTACCCTTTTTTTTTTTTTTAGTAAACACCGTCACGGTGGAGGGTTCGTGGGTCCCTCATCCCTATATTTCAAAAAAGGGGGTAGGTTACAATTCATGGCCACACCCGATAGTGGTGTCCCGACAAAGAAAGAGCCATTAGAGTAGTGAGCGGTCCGCGCCAACATGGTGCGGACCTCGCCCTACTCCATTCAAAACTCAGAACGATAAAAACGACCTAGACTAGGTAGAGTCTTCATGTCGGACTCGGATATTCGGAATGCCCATCTCCTCCAAGCGGATCATTGCCCTTAATAGCCGAGGGGCTGTGCTATCATTCATGCGGTGATACTCTAATTTCTCCGCACCCATTTTTGCTAGAAAATCAGCCACTTTGTTTCCCTCCCGATGAATAAAGGATGTGCGGAGTGTTATATGTCGTTTGAGGACGATTAGACGAGCTACTTCATGTCTAACTTGGGCCGGCCCCCAGCTGGCACCATTAAGGAGGTTAAGGGCCTGTTCAGAGTCCACCTCGAGCCAAATAGGTCGGTTAAACTCCTTCGCCAAGGTTAGTCCGTGATGGATGGCCTTGAGTTCAGCCTCAAGGGCCGAGTGGGCTCGGAGTGGTGTGGTGAAGGCGACTAACATTCGCCCTGCACAGTCACAGATAATTCCTCCCCCTCCGGCCTTATCCAAGGATTCCAGGAAGGCACCGTCCGTATTGATCTTGATCCATGCCCCATCCGGAGGGTGCCATTTAATTGATACAACAAGAGGCCTCGGCACCCTATTCTCCGCTTCGGCCGGTAGGTGAAAATTGAATCTCACTCCCTTCCAATGTTTTTTCTTTATGTTCCCATTAATCATGCTGTTTCAGATATAAGTTTGTACCTGCCACACCACGTTGTACGCCTTGAATTGGGTCATTTGGTGACGACTACGATTCCTCTCGGCCCATAGGAACCACATGATAAGATAAGGCATAGCGTGGCTCAGGTGTTTCTTGTTATCTTGCCTGGTTCTTCTCGACCAGACCTCCAGTCGTTCCGGAATGGTGTCATTGACCTGGATTCGTGGTGCTGATCCTTCAAACCAAGCATCAAACTCCCTCCACACCCTGGTAGCCCCTGTTCCTTGGATGAAGAGGTGTTGTAGGGACTCAATGTTTGGCCTAAATTGGCAACATTGGCATTTAGAGGCCATCTCAATCTTTCTCCACTGGAGCTTTGTGTCGACCGGGATACGGTTAGAGAGCAACCTCCAAATGAAGATGGAAATTGAATGTGTAAGGCCGGCCTTCCATAAGTCATCCAAGCCCCGGATGATAGGCCTCCGGTTACGGATGGTCTCCCATGTCGTGGCAAGGGAGAAGTCCCCGAGCCGAGAGATGTTCCATCTTGGGATGTCCGGTTCTCCATGAACAATTGGGGTGCCGATAATTTGCTGGATTACATGGTGCGGGAGGCCGGCTTGGGTTTGGAGGAGTTGGAGTTTGGTTTCGTCCCATACTCCATCCCGGGTATTGTCCTCGATCCTATCCCTTGCGCATCTTCGATCATCAAGCGCTAGCTCCCTTAAGGTGCAATTGCCGAGCCATATTTCGTCCCAGAAAAAGATCTTGCCTAGCCCCACCACCCATCTGATGTGTGGCTGTGCTTGCACCCGAACTTTCATGAGCCGTTTCCAATTTGGGCTACTTCGTCCCGAGGGCCTAGCCACAAGAGGGGAAGCCATGGTACAGTACTTGGTCATCATATAAATAGCCCAAAGAGAGTTTTGCTCCCTAAATCGCCACCACAATTTGACATTGAAGGCTCGGAGAACCTCCTTTGACTTGCGGATGCCAAGGCCGCCCTCAGCGGTGGGTAGGCAGATTTGATCCCATCCGATCCAATGTGTCTTCTTCCTTTCATTTGAGGATCCCCAGAAGAACCTAGCCAGCTGTTGATCAATCTGTTTGAGAGCGCCGGCTGTTGGCTCGATGGCTTGAAAAATGTGAAGGGGAACCGCTTCCAGGGTACTCTTGATTAGTGTTAGCCTCCCCCCGAACGAGAGATGCCTATGAGCCCATCCCGAGATCCGCGATGCCACTTTCTCCCGGAGGAACATAAACATGTCCGTTCGTTTAACTCCTCGAAATATGGGTACTCCCAAGTAAAGAAAAGGGAATGTACCTTGAGAGAATCCTCCTTCCGAATGGATTGATCCTGCCCAACCATCATGAATCTCGGCAATGTAGAAATTACTCTTAGCAAGGTTGACTTGTTGGCCCGAGACCTCCGCATAATCTTCAAGGCATGCTCTTAGGCGCCTAATAGAGGGCGCCGCCGCTTGGGTGAAGATGATGATATCGTCGGCATAGGCTAAGTGGCTAATCTCCATGCAGTGCCGGGCCGCCTTGAAAGCCATCTCTTTGTGTCCCAAAATAAGTTTATCAAGCGCCCTAGAGAGGTATTCCGCCGCAATCACAAACAGGGCCGGTGAGATAGGATCGCCCTGTCGGAGCCCTCGGGTAGACTTGAAGAAGCCCGAGGGGGCGCCATTAATTAGCACCGAGAACCAACAAGTGCCAACACATCTTTCAATGAGGGAGATCCAAGCTTCCGGAAATCCCATTTGTCGTATGACCTTGATGAGAAACGGCCATTGGACGCGGTCATAGGCCTTTGTCATGTCAATTTTAAGAGCAACATTCGGGGCAGGGGAGCACCTTGGAAGCTCGTGGAACATTTCCTGGGCCAGGAGCACGTTATCGTTCAAAAGTCGACCTTTCACGAACCCTCTTTGGTTTGGGGCAATGACGTGGGGAAGGAAAGGAGTAAGCCTTTTCGTAAGGACCTTTGTAATGATCTTGTTGATCACGTTGCACAAGCTGATGGGGCGATAGTCCCCCCACGATTCAGGAGTGAGCTTCTTGGGGATCAGGACTATACTTGTTGCTGTGACACTCCGCGGGAGGAACGCCCCAAGGAAGAATTGTCTAACCGCATGAACCACATCTTGTCCCACGATACCCCAGCACGTTTGATAGAAGGTAGCCGTAAAACCATCCGGTCCTGGTGCACTATCCCCAGATATATCAAACACAGCTCGCTTAATTTCATCCCCCTCAGGTGGTGTAGGAAGATCCCGGAGTTGTTCCGAAGGTGGGAGCTGGCGGATCAAACTAAAGTCCGGCATGCCGAGGGCCAAGGGTGGGGGTGCTAGGAGGTTCTTGTAGAAATCAACCGCCGAGTTCTTGATCTCTTCCTCCCCAGTGATTTCCACTCCATTCACGGATATTCTATGAATCCGCAATAGAATCCTCTTCTGTTTAACCCAGCTTTGATAGAACCTTTTTTTTTTTTTTTTTTTTTTTTTTAAAATTAACTTCATATATTTATATCATATATATGAAGGAGGAAATTACAAATCAACTCCTATAACAAGGAGGAAAGACAAATTACGCCACCCAGGGTTCGAACTCGAGACCTCCAGGATGGACGCGGTATCCAGCACCCTTTACCGCTAGGCCAAGGGGCTTGGATAGCTTTGATAGAACCTTGTGTTCTTGTCTCCATCCGCTAGCCATCGGAGGGCCGCTTTTTGTCTCCAATAGTCTTCCTCCATTTTGAGGAGAAGGATGTAATTGGCAATGAGCTTGTTTACCAAGGCCCTGTTTTCGCCCGACGGGTTTATTTCAAACTCACTTTGGGCCTCAGCCACCTTATCTTCCATTTCCTTTAGATTGGCATGTATATTTCCAAAGACTTCCTTATTCCAAAGTTTGAGCATTTTTTTTGTTCGCGCAAGCTTGATTTGAAGATTAAGCAATCCCTCGGCCTCCGTAGGCTGGTTCCAAGTATTGCGTACAGTATCCAAGAAGCCCTCATGGCGGATCCACATGTTTTGGAATCGGAAGGCCTTTCCTCCGGGCTGCCGATTAGGACATCTACATCTTACCAAGACCGGCCCATGATCCGATGAGACGCGTGGGAGGTTAGTAACCCTCGTTGCCTCGAAAACCTGTGGCCAAGCATCATTCACCAAGATTCTATCGAGCCTCTCCATAAGTCCGTTCTTTGCCCACGTGTAGTCCGATCCGTCGAACCCCGGGTCAAGAAGCCTGCAATCCTCAATTGTCTCGGCGAAGTCAATCATCTCAGCTTGCCGGTTGGTGTCGCTCCCAACTCTCTCATGTGGGGATAGAATAGTGTTGAAGTCCCCGCCGACGATCCAAGGTGTTCCGTCGGTGATGACCGCAATCTCCCTCAACTTATCCCAAAGGTGGTATCTTCCCGTCCGTGAGCACTTCGCGTAGATAGCCGAGACTGAAATGTGTCTTTCAAGGCGAGGAGAAAGGAAACGGCCGTGGAGCATTTGATCCGAGTCCTCTTCCACAACAAAGTTGGCGCCCTCCTCAACAAAAATCCAAATTTTCCCATTAGTATTTGAGCCTTTAAACACTAGCCCCAATGCCCTAGAGAATTTCTCCGGGTTGGGGTCTGTAAACGGCTCCATTATTGCAAGAAATTGAACATTATGAGACTTGATCAATCTTTTTAAAACGTTTTGGGTTGGAGCATTCGCAATACCCCTAACGTTCCAAAACATATAGTTTAAGGACATAATTAACAGTGAGGTTCCGTACCCGGCGGGTGTGAAGGCCCCCCTCGGTAATCGGTCATTTGTTGGTCGTGCCATTCGTGATATTTCTCGGCCTCCAAGATTGGGTTGCTCGCACCACCAGCATCATCACTATTGTGCGCACCCCTCTCGAAGCTCTCATTGGCATCATGATCACCATCCTCATATTCTTCATCTTCCATGAGGGAGAAGTATTGATTAGTGCTCAAACAGTTTGCCTTCTCTTGTTCTCTACTCTTGGCCACGGTGGTCTTTGTTGTTGAGCCGCTTGGGCCGATGGGTGCCGAGACGGGATTCCCACCCCGGACGGCCGAGCCCCGGTTAACGACACCCGGTGTCGCTTCCTCGAGTGGATAGGCAAAAGGCTTGAAGCCTTTAAGATGGCTTGAGGCCTCTCGACCATTCCGAGTTCCACTCGCACGATGTGATTCCGACGAAGCTTCCTTGTTGTCATTGAAATCTCCTAAGATGTCCGGGCCTTGCCAATGTGTGTCCGCACCTTTGGTTCCGTGTAGTTTGCTCGATCAGCACCACTATTCTTTTTCTTCCCTTGGCGTTTCCATTCATTAGGATTAGCATCATTAGGATTAGCATCATTCCCCCCGGTGTCTTGCATGTGTTTAACACCTCGGTCGTCCGAATGTGGCTGTTTGAGTGGGCCGACATTATAGTTTCTCTTGGCCGGTCGTTCCTTCTTGCCCGTTGCATAACAAACCTCCCTCGTGTGTCCAACATGTTTGCAATCTTGACAATAGGAAGGAATTTTATCCCATCGGACTTGTGGCACCGTCTCCCGCCCACAAAGATCAAGAATGATCTCCTCGGGAGGTGGCTTTGTAATATCAATCTCGATGCAAATGCGTGCGAAGGATAGCCGAGACTTGTTGGCCGTGGCACGGTCGATTTGAATTGGGGTACCGAGGAGCTTGCCGATGGCGAATAGGGCCGATTGATCATAGAGGTGAATTGGGAGGCCTATTAAGTTGCACCAAATTGCCGCGATCGGGGACTCACAATACGCATCAAATTCCGGGGACCATTTGAATACCCTCATCGGGTGTCGGTCAATGAACCATACGGGGGAGCCCCTCGGGCCACCAAGAAGGCGAGCATAATCCCCAATGTCCTCGCATTGAATAAGAATGTGTTTAGCATTAATATATTTCCAATTAAAGCCACGACTCAATTTGATGTTGTCAAGGGCCTTTTGAATTTGATGCCCCGTGGGGATAGAATGAGAAAACTTACCCACGATTGCGTGCCCAATGCCTTCAGCCAACTTTCGTGTCTCCGCCCCGGAAAAGTAAATGGTCGGGATGCCGTTTGATGCTGAGGCAAAGCCAATGTTTTGAATCTTCTCCGGTTCGAACACTTGCAGGCCGGTTGGGTCGGAGGAGCCTTTTAGCACTTCAGCCAATGTTATCGGCTTCCCGGCGGTCGCCGAGTGTGGCTCGTGTGTCTTGGGCAGGTTCGCATGGTTCAATCCGGTGCTCGGCCCCATCCCTGTTCCGGAAGTTTATTGGTTCGGCCCATGCAAATCCGGAGGTGTATAGTTGTTGCTCGTCTCCGGGTCACTATCTCCAATTACCATCGGGATGGACGTTTCAGTGCTTGGGACTCCATATCCTAATCGAAGAGGCGCATTCGGTTGCGTTCCTTGTGGCACGGAGCTGCCCCATCTTAGTTTTGGATTTGTCGCGGCCATCTCCTCCTTCCGACTCGGTGATCCCTTCTCAAAAGTGTCCCGAATTTTGAGTGTTCTACCTTTCTCAAGTGGTGGAAACTCCTCAAGTGAGACGATAAGGTCTGTCGAGGGTGAGGACCCCGGAGGTTCAAGTCTCGGCACCCGGCTGGCGCGCGCCACGTAGGGCTTACTTCCGGTCTCCGGTGGTCCGGCAATGATGAGGGGTTGGGCGGCCATTGTGTCGAGGGTCTCCGCCGAGTCTAAGGTGGCGAGGTGGATGAGTTCATGGGTTTGTGGCTGTATTGGAGCCTCAACGGCTAGCAACTCACGTGAGCCCCCATTGTGGTAAGGCACCAAGGCACTTTCAAAAGGTGATTTTGTTCCTAACTCCATTTTGGGCAAGTTGACTACTCCTTCTTTCAAGGTATTCTTTGCAGCACATGTGACACCTTTATTGGGAGGGTAAGGGACAAAGGAGCTTTTCAAAGGTGGTTTTGTTCCTTTATCCATATTTGGCAAGATGACTTCACCAACCATCTTGGAGAGTTGTGCATCACGTGGTCCAACATGAGGTGGTGGGGGAGCGTGCGCGGCTGGCTCGACACTTGCTTCGACGGTCGACCGGCCGTCGCCGGAGTCTTGGCCGGAGGACGGAATCTCGCCGGCATAGTCGTAAGAGTCAAGAACAATGGCGATTTTCTCATCCCCTTCATCATAGGTGACGATTTCAGCCTCATTCCCGGGTGGAGCCACCTTCATATCGCGGCCGGGAGGCGCCGGAAAGATGGTTGTTTTGCATTTGGGACTTCCACCCGGTGAGCCACCTTCGGCCCCGAAATCAATCTTCTTCCGGAGTTGCTTGTCTTCCGGCATAGGTGAGAGTACAAACCTTTTCCGACCATCGCCTTTGGTGGAAGGGGCCGGGGTACTTTTCCTCTCTTTCACGTTTGTTTTCAAGGATTTCCTCGCCATTTTCTTGGAGGGAAGGCTTGTGGAGGAAGCCTCTTCCGACGTGAACGTCATTTGTTGGACCAAGGGAGGGTCCTCGGCCGCCCGGAGGACCATTTGCTGATCCGAGACGGTGCGGGGTTCCTCGGACCCCGGTGGAGGATCCGGCGGGTGTTCCGGCATGGCTGAAGGAGAGTCAAGACACCAGCCGCACCGGGGAGTTGAGCGGAGGTTGGTGAGGTGTGGCTCGAGACTGGTGCAGCGAGCTGGGGTTGTGGTTGTGGCCTTGGACGAACGAGGGTGGTGGTCGGAGATGAACGGAAGGTCGGCGTGGGGGGGTGGTCGAAAGGTGGATTATCGTTCAAAAGGGAGAATTGCTAGAGAGAAGGGAGAGCATCTCTCTCTAGAGAAGTTATGATAGGAGACCCAGCCTTAGCTTTTCCATCAAGACTTGCACGTTCTTCAATAGGTATTGGAATCAAATCTAGTGGACTCAATGGATTCCGTTCTACCCTAGCCACGATCACAAGATCATCCGTCGAGAATGGCGTCCAAAGGCTGCGATTAGGGTTGGCACCTCACCGAACATTGATCACACGAACAAGAAAAAAGATAGTGGCAACCAAGAGAAGAACAAGGAGGGTACAATGAACGTCGATCCGTTGGCTCCTCGAGCGCCCCTTGGGAGTCAACCAAGCATGGACGAGGATGGATTCCAATTGGTGTCGAGGAAGAGGAAAGGCAAGGCACATAAGGGAGACATGCACTCCAAGCTCAACACATCGACAATTTGCGTTTGAAAAACAATGTCGCCACGGTGTCATTCGATCGGGATGACTCTAGAGCGAACGAGCCGAGCACCTGCTCAATGAATGTGTCATGTGGGCTCCCCAACCGGGAGAAGGAAGGCTTCATCGAGGAACTTGATCCGGGAGGGATCGTTCATCGCGGGGGTATCCCTATTGTGGGCCTCAATTAAGTGACGGATCTTGGATTTTGTGATGTGAAGGTTACACCATGTTAATTGTAATAGAATAGTGAAGAGTACATTGATGACCACTCTAGTTGGTAGGGAGGCCCTCGTTGTACTCTAATTGGTTTTGGCGAGCCGTCACTTTTGGGCGGCTCGGTGTTCCTAGTTTTCCGTTGCAATTGTCCATAGTAATGCACAGGTGTGGGTCCGCCTGAACCCTCCACCCTCGTGGTGCTTTTGATTTAAAAAAAAAAAGTTAGCCTTCCATGTAGGACTTGGTCCAAATCCTCCTCAATGATGAAGTTGGCTCCCTCCTCGGCAAATACCCATATCTTGCCGGACATATTTGATCCTTTGAATTGTAGTCCCAGCGCCTTAGAGTACCGATCCGGGTTAGGATTAGTAAATGGCTCCATTATTGCAAGAAACATGACATAACACTCAATTAGTCTTTTTAGGACGTTTTGGGTCGGCGCATTATTGACTCCCCTAGCGTTCCAAAACATGAGGTTGTAAGACATGATTAACAAGGAAGGGTCGTACCCGGAAGGTTTGAAGGCCCTCCTTGGAATATGACGGTCTGATGGTCATCCTCCCTCGTGTGCGTGCCGGCATCAATTTGTAACAGGGTGTCCTTGGGTTGTGCACCAACGGTTTGAATATCCATTTCCACCGCCTCCATCTCGCCACATCCTTCGACATCAAATTCCCCATTGGCCATGAGCGAGTAATACTTGTTTGTGCTCATAACATTGCCCATCCACTCGTCTCCACTCCTTCCATGGTTTGATGTGGGATATCGCCATCTCCCTCTCGATCCCCCTCGTGACCCTCCTCGGGAGCTCGAAGCCAGCCGACGAGTCGTGTCTCCATGTTCCCACGGCACGTCCATTGATACCTCATCTTTCGATCTGGATCGGCTCGGCCCCATTGAAAAATTAGTGGCGGCTTCCTCACCTCGAACCGAACTAGTGCTAAGTTGGCCTTTTCCTAGCCCGTAATCTTCATGGAGGTCCCCCACGATGTCCGGGCCCTCCCAAACCGGTTCCCCCCTTTTTTCCTCATTCGGCCTAGCTTTCAGGGGAGTTCCCTTTCCTTTGTTTTTTCCTTGCCGTCTCCACTCATTGTAGTCGTTTGGCCTGGCCTCAAAATTGACTTGCTTTTCGGTTGGGCCATTTCTGTCTTGATTTGCTTTTTGAGGGGTTACATTGTTGCAATTTCTCTTCGGTGGCCTTTCGGTCTTCCGCACAGCATAGCAAACATTACTTGAGTGTCCGACATGCTTACACTCCCGACAATAGGCTGGAATTTTGTCCCACCGCACTTGTTGAACCGTTTCTCTTCCACAAATATCGAGTATGATTTCTACGGGGGGTGGTTTCGTGATGTCAATCTCGACACAAATGCGCGCAAAGGAAAGCCTTGTTTTGTTCGCGGTGGCTCGGTCAACTTGAATTGGCGTCCCTAGGAGCTTGCCGATGGCGAAGAGGGCTGAGTGATCAAATAAATGGATTGGGAGGCCAACTAAGTTACACCATATCGCTACAATCGGGGACTCACAACAAGCATCAAACTCCGGAGACCATTTCAAAACCCTCATTGGATGCCGATCAATGAGCCACACCGGCGTGCCCTTCGGGCCAGTAAGGAGCCTAGCATAATCCGTCAATTCCTCGCATTGAATGAGAATGTGTTTGGCGTTAATGTGTTTCCAAGTAAAACCACATTGAAATTTCATGTTATTGAGAGCCTTTTGAATTTGTCCGGCTGTCGGGATAGATTGTGAGAATTTACCTACGATGGCGTGCCCTGATGGTATTCCATTTGAGACTGATGCAAATCCAATAGATTGGATCTTGTCGGGCACGAACACTTGCAGTCCATTCGGGTCGGGAGCCCCCTTGATCATGACCGCCATTGAACGCCACGCATTTGTGGTTTCCGTGCCCGTCTTGGCACCATTGGCCGACAAATTGCCGTTTGACCCGGCCCCGGCTCCCTCTTCTCTACTACGTTGTGGCCCATTCGTTGGGGCTGATGGATTGGCCTTAAAGAGGTCGGCCATTACCCCGGATTTAGGGGCCGACGGACTCACCCCATTCTTCGGGACCTCGGGCATGCTGGCCGAGGCCGTGGTGGCTTCTCCTGCACCTAGCTTGAAGTGGGTGTTAGGGAGTGCGTGCTGACTCGAACGTGAGCTCGGCGCCATCCCCGCACTTTACGGCCAGCCGCTCTCGAAGGAATCACGGATCTTTAGAGTCCGGCCTTTCTCCAAGGGTGGGAACTCCATTTGATATGCCTTGAAGGCGGACGAGGGAGATGGCAAGGAACGGGTCTTACCTGATTGAGGTGCATAATTTGGCTCGGCCGCCAGCCGGCCTGACTCCGCCGTGCCGGCGTTGAGGAGTGGTTGCGCCGCCAGGGTGTCTAGCCTGTCCGCCGATTCCAAGGAGGCAACTTGGAGAAGATTGGTAGAAACCGGCTGCAAATAGTCTCCAACGGCTAGTGCATCATGTGACTCTCCATTGTGGCAAGGAATCAAACTACTTTCCGAAAGCATTTTTGTTCCCATATCCATATTGGGCAAGTTGACTCTCTCTACATCCAAGGCTCCTTGTACTTTTGCAGCACCAAGTACGATAGATTTGTCATGGCTCGGTTGAGAGGACTCCATGTCGGGGTCGGCCGTCTCCTCGCCGGCAGCTTGGACGGAAACTTGACCGGAGAAAGGCACCAAGTTGGAGGATGCATCTTGGATCACATGCGGGCTCACCATTTCAATCTCCTTTCCATTTCCATCATGTGCATTTTCCTCAACATGAGATGCGTCCTCCTTGTTGAGGCTCAAGAGCGCCGGGAAGATGGAGCTTTTACATTTACGGCTCACAACCGGGGAGCCATCTTCCTCTCCAAAATCGATTCTCTTCCTTAGTTGTTTGTCTTCAGGAAGTGGAGAAGGGACGAATCTCTTCCGACCGTTCCCTTTAGTAGGCGGGGTCGGAGTGCTCTTTCGGGCCTTGATCTTTGCTTTGGCAACCTTCAACGCCAATTTCTTAGAAGGTTGCTTCAGAGATTTTGATTCCTTCGAGCTAACCTTCATTTGCTGGTCCGCGAGGGTTCGCTCTCCCTCGAGAGGTGGTGACTCGCTCGGCGGGTCGTCCGGCATGGCCGGGAGAGCAATAAGGTTGCTCGGGAGGGGGAACTTGGAATCGGAACGTTGATGTGGGGTGGTGCGTGGGGAGAGGGTGGCAGGCGGGGGTGGTGGTGGAGTGATTGAGTGAGTTAATGAGGGAGTTGGGTGGGTCGCCGTGGAGGAGGGGGTCGGAGATGATGATTGGCGTGGGACAATAAGGGGACAATATGCAAAGCAAGCCAACAAGGGCCGGAAACAAGTCATCTTTGAGCCGGGAGATTGGGTTTGGTTGCATATGAGAAAGGAGAGATTTCCTTCGAAAAGAAAGTCCAAGTTGCAGCCAAGAGGAGATGGACCATTCCATGTGATTGAAAAAGTCAATGATAATGCTTACAAACTAGACTTACCTGGTGAGTTTAATGTAAGTGCTACTTTCAATGTTTCTGATTTTTTTTTATTCAAACACCTTCACGGTGGAGGGTTCGTGGGTCCCTCATCCCTATATTTCACAAGGAGAGTAGTACAATGCATGGCTACACCCAGAAGTGGTGTCCCGAAATCTAAGGCAGGAGTAGTATGCGGTCCATGACAACAGGTCCGGACCTCATCATACTCCCTTCCAAAAGCAAAATACAAATAGCCCAAACCAAACAAACTACAATCCTCTCGACCGCCAGTCATCCCCAATCTTCCTCCTCATTTTGAACCCTGATGTTTGGGGTTCCGATTGCATCCATCCGTACGATTGCTGCGAGGTGTCTTGGTGCTAATCCGGACCTCATCATACTCCCTTTCAATGTTTCTGATTTATCTCCTTATGTTGGTGAATTAGATTCGAGGACGAACCCTCTTGAAGAAGAAGGGAATGATGGAGACACACCCAAGCTGATCTACAAGGACAAGAAGATAGATCCATTGATCATTCAAAGTGGGCCAATTACAAGAGCTAGAGCTAAGAAGATAAATGAGTCCATATTGCTTTTAGTTGCTGAAATAAAAGCCCAATTCCAAGACCATTCTACATTGGGCCAAGTGGTGAATATTATTCAAGTTAGTGGGAAGCCCAAGGCATGAAGTTTGGAGTCACTAAATATCACATTTTGGAGGCCCAAATTGATGATACCTGATGCACTTTCGTCCAAGTTGGAGCAGCCAAAATGAAGGGTCTTTTTTAGTTACTTTTTATGTTAAATAAGTGACTTTAGATTGCTGGCCCTGTGCCCGGCACCCGAGAACCCCTGCGATGGTAATCAAATGGATCCCCCCAGATTGGCCCTTGATCAAACTCAATTCTGATGGTGCCTACATTGAATCAACCGGAAAAGCTGGAGGAGGCGGCATCATCCGAGACCAGATGGGACACATCCTCGCCGCCATTGCATGCCCGGTTGTCACGCACTCGGCCCTCGAGGCGGAACTACTTGCCATACACCACGGTCTAGTTCTTGCTCGTGAATTTGGCCGACCCATTTGGATTGAGTCGGATTCTGAACAAGAGGTTCATCTTCTGAATGGTTTGAGATGGGGGCCGGCCAATTTAAGTCATGTCATGGCTCGCCTTGCTATTCATAAACGACAACAAATGATGCGGTTTTCTTTCATTTCTCGGGGAGGGGAACAAAGCCGCGGATCTCCTTGCCAAGATGGGAGTGGAGGAATCGGAATATAGACGTATGAATGCTCTCACGGCCCCAAGGCTCCTCCAAGCTATGGCGCACCTTGACTCGATGGGAGTTCCTAATATTCGGCACCGGGATGGGGATGAAGACTAGAGGATGGAAATGTGTAACAGAGCTAGATTATGACTTGTATTTTTTTGTCTTTTGTAATACGGAAGGGAGTATGATGTGGTCCGAACAACTTTAGATCGGACCGCCTACTACTCCTATGCCTTGGTCTAGGTACACCACTATTGGGTGGGGCCTCGCTTGTAATTCAGTTATTCTGAAATATAGGGATGAGGGACCCACTCCACCGTAAAGGTGTTTGAATAAAAAAAATAAATAAATAAATAAGTGACTTTAGATGTCCTAGAGTTACACCAAAGGTTTAGGAGTTACTTTTCTTTTATTATGAGTCATTTTAAGTGTCTTAAGTTGTACTAATGATGTGAGACTTTCAAGAGTCCATTCTAGCATATAAATAGGCTTGTAAGCATGTCTTGTGAGTTTTTTTTATTATTTTTATTTTTATTTTATTCAAACACCGTCACGGTGGAGGGTTCGTGGGTCCCTCATCCCTATATTGCATCAAGAAAAATTACAATTCATGGCCACACCCCAAAGTGGTGTTCCAACAGAAGATACAACTAGAGTACTAGGCGGTCCGTGCCAACAAGGTGCGGACCTCATCCTACTCCATCCAAAAGCAAAAACAAACAAAACATCAAGCTAGGTCGGGTCTTCTCCACGGATTCGGATATTAGGCATTCCCATCTCCTCCATGCGTACCATGGCCCTCACTAGCCGAGGGGCTGAGCTAGCGGTCATGCGTTGGTAATCTATTTTTTCGGCGCCCATTTTTGCGAGGGAATCAGCCACCTTGTTACCTTCCCGATGGATAAAGGATGCGCGTAAGGTTATTTGGCGTTTGAGGACGATTAGTCGAGCTACATCGTGTCTTACTTGAGGCGGCCCCCAACTTACACCATTTAGAAGGTTGAGCGCTTGTTCGCAATCCACCTCGAGCCATATTGGACGGTTGAACTCCTTTGCCAAGATTAGGCCGTGGTGAATATTGCCTTGGGCTCGGCCTCAAGGGCCGAATGTGCTTGGAGTGGTGTAGCGAAGGCGACTAACATCTTTCCCGCGAAGTCACGGACAATTCCTCCCCCTCCGGCTTTACCAAGGGTGTGTGAAAACGCACCATCCGTGTTGATCTTTACCCAAACCCCATCCGGGGGTTGCCACTTGATCGCCATGGCGATTGGCCTTGGCGTCCTTGTCTCGGCTTCAGCCGGTATGTTCAAGTTGAGTTTCACTCCCTTCCAATGTTTTTGCTTTATGCTCCCGTTAGCCATGCTGTTTCGGATATAGGTTTGAACCTGCCAAACCACGTTGTACGCCTTGAATTGGGACATTTGGTGCAGGCTCCGATTTCGCTCGGCCCAAAGGAACCACATGATAAGGTAAGGCATGGCATGGCTAAGGTGCCTCTTGCTCTCTTGTCGGGTTCTTCGCGACCAGACTCCAGGCGCTCCGCTATAGTGGCATTGATCATGATTGCGGGTGAGGGTCCTTCAAACCAGGCATCAAATTCTCTCCACACTCTGGCTGCCCTGGAACCTTGAATGAAAAGGTGTTGGAGAGACTCGATGTTTGGCCTGAATGGGCAACATTGGCATTTGGATGCCATCTCAATCTTCCTCCATTGAAGTTTTGTGTCGACCGGGATACGATTAGAAAGCAGCCTCCAAATAAAAATGGAGATTGACATGGTGAGGCCAGCCTTCCATATATCATCCAAGCCATCCGGGATGATAGGTCTCCGATTACGGATGGTCTCCCATGTCGTGGCAAGGGAGAAGTCCCCGAGCCGAGAGAGGCTCCATCTTGGGATGTCCGGTTCTCCGGATACAATTGGAGTGCCGAGAATTTGTTGGATTACATGTTGCGGGAGACCGGCTTGGGCATGGAGGAGTTGGAGTTTGGGTTCATCCCATTGTCCATTCCGGATGTAGTCTCCAACCATGTCCTTCGCGCATCTTCTATCATCAAGCGCTAACTCCCTCAAGGTACAATTGCCGAGCCAAATGTCATCCTAGAAGTAGATCTTGCCTTGCCCCACCGCCCACCGAATATGCGGCTGTGCTTGTGCCCGGACTTTCATGAGTCGTTTCCAAGTTGGGCTACTTCTTCCCGACAACCTAGTCATGAGCGGTTTTTTTTTTTTTTTTTAAAAAAACACCACGAGGGTGGAGGGTTAAGGCAGACCCACACCTGTGCATTACCCGAGTCAATTGCAACGAACAATCAAAACACTGAATCACCCGAAAGTGACGATTCACAACAACCAATTAGAGTACAACGAGGACCTCCCTACCTACTAGAGTGGTCATCAATGCACTCTTAGCAATCCTATTACAATTAACATGACGGTACCTTGCCATCACAAAAAATACCTCCGTCCCTCAATTGAGACCCGCAATAGGTATACCCCCTTGATGGGTAATCCCTTCCGGATCAAGTTCCTCGATGAAGCCTTCCTTCTCCCGGTCGGGGAGCCCGCATGGGACACTCATTGAACAAGTGCTCGTCTTGCTCGCTCTAGGTTCATCTCAAACAAATGAAACCGTAGCCACATTGTCCTTTGAACGCCAATGATCTATGTGTGGAGCCTTGGAGTGCGTTCCTCCGTTACGAGCCTTTCCTTTCCGTTTCCGTGACACCAATTGAAACCCATCTTCATCCACACTTGGTTGACTCCGAAAGGACTCTCTTGAACCCAACGGATTGGCCTCCATTTTGCCCTTCTTGATCTCCTCGTGGTTGTCTCTTTCGTTCTCCTTGCAAGTGTGATCATTGTTTGGGGGAGTGCCATCCGTAGTCGCCACCTTCGGGCGCCACTCTCGGCGGATGGTCTTGGGGACATGGCTAGGATCAAACACCTTGGTTGATGCTCGGTGGTCCTTGCCTCCAACTCGTCCCTTCCTTCCCAACGCATGACAATCATCGATGGCGTGCCCAACATGCTTACAATTCTCGCAAAACAATGGGATACGATCCCATGCTACTTTGTGTCTTGAATCTTTGCCTAGGATGTTTAGGATGATCTCTTCCGTCGGGGCCTTTGAGATATCAATCTCTACGCATAACCTAGCAAAAGAGAGTCGGGTTTGATTGATTGTGGCATGATCCGCTTGTAGCGGCTTGCCTAGGAGCTTGCCGATCGCCATGAGGGCCGATTCCTCAAAAAGGTGGGCTGGGATTCCCATGATATTACACCACACGGCGACGATCGACGACTCGAAGAAAGTATCAAAATCCGGCACCCACTTGAACACCCTCATCGGATGATTATTCAAATACCAAATCGGATTACCATTCGGACCGTTTATCACCTTGGCATAATCAGCCACTTCTTGGAATTGGAGTAGTATGTGCTTAGCATTCAAGTATTTCCAAGTGTAATCTCCAACTAGCCCCACGCACCCTAAACTTTTTTGAATTTGGAATGAGGATGGGAGCGAGTGGGAGTTCTTCCCCACAATGGCTAGCCCTAGTTTCTTCGAGAGGTGTTCCGTTTCAAGATCGGTAAAGGAAAGATATGGGGTACCTTCGACGCTTCCGGCCGCCCCCATAGGTGTGGCCTTGCCGGCGTCAAGTGGGAATGGCTCGGCCTTATGGGTCGTGTGTGGAGTTGGAGCTCCCACCATGGGCCCCGTCCCCCCATGTGAGAAGAGGTCTTTAGCCTCCTTCCAAGTGCTGGTACGCCCCAAAACAAAAAGGCCGGCGACGCCACCTTTTCCGGTGGAGATTCCGGTGGCCGAGCATCGGGGCCGCGTTCATATTTGCCTCCATCATTGTCGAGATGGATATGGATGGCACATGGTGCTTCATTTGAATTCCAAACGTTATTATCCACAAATGGAGCAATAATTTCTACCCCATGTAAAGTGTCCCTTGTCTTTTCCTCCTTTGGTGAGTCACATGCACCCACACCATCACATGCCACCCCATCCTCACCCCTAGGCTGCACGTCAGAGGGTGTACTTGCAACATCCATCTTGTTGACCAAATCACACTCCAAGCTTGGAGCTTCAAGAATCCGGCCAACCGGCACCGGCGCCGGCGACGCTCCGGCCGATCCTATTGTCGTAGGGCTGCCCCCTTCTTTGGCCATTTGAGCAAGAGAAAGCAACATCTCCCCAATAGGGACATGCTCGCTTACCACCGGTTTCTCCCTTACACCATGGATTTCGGCGAGTTCATCAACCATATCAAAAACCATCTTCTTCTTCGCCCGACTAACCTCCGAACCAGATTCAAGACCGGCTCGTTTAAGGGCTTGTCGTGCCTTCTCCGGGTGGGGCGTGCCAGCCCTTTTTGTTTTGGGCCGTGCAATCGAGGGGAACTTCCACTCCGGTGAAGAGAGGGGCTGCATCGTGTGAACCAAAGCCGCGGCCTCCCCCTCCGGTAGCTCACCACCGGACTTCACCATGTGTCGGATGCAACAATCACGTTTCACCTCCCTCAAAGGGGAGGGAGGGAGAGTGGACAAATTCTAGAGAGAAGGGAGAGCTTCTCTCTCTGATCTTGTTTTGATCTTGTACGACCTAGTCATGAGCGGTGAGGCCATGCTGCAATACTTGGCCATCATATAGTTCGCCCAAACGGAGTTTTGCTCCCTAAACCGCCACCATAATTTGACATTGAAGGCTCGGAGGACCTCCTTTGATTTACGAATGCCAAGGCCTCCCTCGGCGGTAGGCAGGCAGATTTGATCCCACCCGATCCAATGTGTCTTCTTCCTTTCAGTTGTGGCTCCCCAGAAGAACCTAGCCAGTTGTTGGTCAATCTGTTTTAGAGCACCGGGTGGATACCAACATACCAATTCGGACTCCCATTAGGACTATTTAAAACCTTAGCATAGTGGGCCACCTCTTGGAATTGGAGTAAAATGTGCTTTGCATTCAAGTATTTCCAAGAAAATGAGCCAACTAATCCCAACCTCCTAGGGTTTTTTTAATTTGATAAGTGGATGGGAGCGAATGGGAGAACTTTCCAACAATGGCTAGCCCTAGCTTCTCCGAGAGGTAATCTGTTTCTAAATCGGACAAGGAAAGGGATGGTGTACCTTCAAAACATCCTGCTATCCCCAAGGATTTGATCTTGTCGGCGTCCAAGACGATTGGCTCGGCCTTTTGTGGGTCGTGCGCGGCTGATTCTCCCTCCACGGGCCCCATCCCCACGTGGACGAGGGGTTCTTTTGCCGCCTTCCAAGTTTTCGCCAGCGACGCCAGCTTTTTCGGCGAGGATTCCGGCGGCTGAGCACCAGGAACTCATTCCCCTTGCATTCATCCAAGACGAGATGAGGTGAGGGAGGATGTGTCGCACATGTTGTTGCATTTGAATTCAAATTGGCATTTTCTAAAAATGGACCAACAAATCCTTGCCCATGCAAACTGGAGTTTGGCCTATCCTCCTTTTGTGAGTCACATGCAACTACACCCTCACATGCCACCCCAACAACTAGCATAGGATTCACGTGGGCTGTGGTACTTGCATCATGTGGATGGTAGACCAACTCCAACTCCTTTCGTGCTTCACCAAGATTCCGGCCATCGGGCGCCGGCGACGTTCCGGCCACCACCTCGTGGTTGTGCCCAATCATTTCACGTTTTGGAGCATTCCCATCCTTTGCCATTTGAGCTAAAGTGCTCAACATTTCCACAATAAGGACTCTCTTATTTTCCGGCGACTCATTTTCTTCTCCATGGTGTTTGGCGAAGATGCAATTAGCCATTTCAAACACCATCTTCTTCTTAGCCCTACTAACCTCCGAACCAGTTTTGAGGCCGGCGCGTTTGAGGGCACGTCGTGATTTCTCCGGGTGCGGCGTGCCAACCCTTTTCGTTTTTGCCCGTGCTATTGAGTGGAATTTCCATTCCAGCTAGGAGAGGGGCTGCACCGGGTCAATCAATGCCGCGGCATCCCCCTCCGACGACTTATCACCAGACTTCACCATGTGTCGGATGCAACAATCACATTTCACCTCCCTCAAAGGGGAGGGAGGGAGGGAGAGAGGGCGAATTCTAGAGAGAATGGAGAGCTTCTCTCTCTACACACGATTAAATCTCGAACCAAGAATGTGTTGCGCCGGGTACGAAACCTTTTTTTTTATCAAACACCTTCACGGTGGAGGGTTCGTGGGTCCCTCATCCCTGTATTTATGAAACAGGTAGGTACATAACATGGCCACACCCGAAAGTGGCGCCTAGGCAAAGAAACAAGAGTAGTATGCGGTCCGATCCCAAATGGACCGGACCTCACCATACTCCCTTCTCTTTTTTTTATTCAAACACCTTCACAGTGGAGAGTTTGTGGGTCCCTCATCCTTATATATCAACAAAAGGCTTTTACAAGCGAATGATTACAAGTAGACCAATCTTTCTAAAGCTAGGGGGAACAAAAAACAATTTACATCACACCCTATGACAATTACACCACAAGAGTAGATAGGGGTCAAGCCTAGGGTGGTCCGACACCCACATACTCTACGGCGTCCGGTACGAAGCAAGATCGGTGGGGCCCATTCTGAGCCTCGAGCTACTCACGGTCATCATCTCTCACCCAAAGGTTGGGGACTCCTAATTCATCCATTCGGATGATGGCTCTGATCATTCTTGGAACATTATGTGGAGACATATGTTGGAAAGAATCTTGTGCCACTCCGCTTTGTTGCCCTCCCTATGTATGAAGGTGGCACGGAATATATGTATACTTTTGAAGCCATGCAAACGGGCCATGATGCGGCGAACTTGTGCCGGCCCCCAAGTAGTACCATTGAGCAATTTCATAGCTTATTCCGCATCCGATTCAATCCATATGGGTCGGTTGAACGCCTTCGCTACCTCCAACCCATGGTGTATGGCCATGAGCTCGGCCTCTAGAGCCGATTGGACGACGAGGGGGATTGCAAAGGCTGCTAGCAACTTCCCAGCGTGATCACGAACTAGACCCCTTCCGCCTCCCCTGTTTGTTGCCTCGAAAAACGCACCATCCGTGTTAAGCTTGATCCACATGCGTTCCGGGGGGTGCCACTTAACCGGCATGACTAGCGGTCTCGGCCCCCTTGTCTCGGGGTGATTCGGGGGACTCATTCCGAGTTTCACTCCCTTCCAATGCTTCGGCTTGATGTGTCCATTGGCCATGTTGTTGTGGATGAACATTTGGACCGCCAAACAACGTTGTACGGTTTGAACTAAGTTTGCTCATGTCGGCTCCTGTTCCTCTCTGCCCAAAGAAACCATAGAATGAGGTATGGCATGACTCGACTAAGGTGTCTCCTATCATGTTGTTGGGTCCTTAACGACCACACTTGCAATCTGTCCGGAATGGTGTCGTTCGCCCTAAGGGATGTGGCAGAATTCGAACCAACCGTCGAACTCCCTCCATACACCCCGGATGAAGAGATGTTGAAGGGACTCACTGTTTTTTTTGTAACGAACAACCAGGAACACCGAACCGCCCAAAAGTGACGGCTCGCCAAAACCAATTAGAGTACAACGAGGGCCTCCCTACCAACTAGAGTGGTCATCAATGTACTCTTCACTATTCTATTACAATTAACATGGTGCAACCTTCACATAACAAAATCCAAGGTCCGTCACTTAAATGAGGCCCGCAATAGGGACACCACAGCGATGAACGATCCCTCCCGGATCAAGTTCCTCGATGAAGCCTTCCCTCTCCCGGTTAGGGAGCCCACGTGAGACATTCATTGAGCACGTGCTCGGCTCGTTCGCACTAGAGTCATCCCGATCGAATGACACCGTGGCGAAATTTTCTTTCTAATGCAAATTGTCGATGTGTTGAGCTTTGGAGTGCATGTCTCCCTTATGTGCCAAGGACCTCTTCCTCGACACCAATTGGAATCCATCCTCGTCCATGCTTGGTTGACTCCCAAGGGGCGGTCGAGGAGCCAACGGATCGACGTTCATTGTACCCTCCTTGTTCTTCTCTTGGTTGCCACTATCTTTTTCCTTGTTCGTGTGATCAATGTTCAGTGAGGTGCCAACCCTAATCGCCGCCTTTGGACGCCATTCTCAACGGATGATCTTGTGATCGTGGCTAGGGTAGAACGCCTTGGTTGGTGTTCGGTAATCCTTGCCACCAACACGACCCTTCCTTTCCAACGCATGACACTCATCAATGACATGCCCAACATGCTTACAATTATCGCAAAACAATGGAATACGGTCCCATGCTACTTTGTGTCTTGAATTTTTGCCTAGGATGTTTAGCATGATCTCCTCCGTCAGGGGGTTGGAGATATCAATCTCAACACATATCCTAGCAAAAGAGAGCCGGGTTTGATTGATTGTGGCATGGTCCGCTTGTAACGGCTTGCCTAGTAGCTTGCCGATTGCCATGAGGGCCGATTCCTCAAAAAGATGGGCCGGTAGTCCCATGATATTGCACCACACGGCAACGATGGGCGACTCAAAGCACGTATCAAAGTCCGGCGCCCATTTAAACACCCTCATTGGGTGAATGTCAACAAACCAAACCGGACTCCCATTAGGGCCACTTAAGACCTTAGCATAATCAGCCATATCTTGGAATTGAAGTAGGATGTGCTTGGCATTCAAGTATTTCCAAGTGAAAGAACCAACTAGCCCCATACCCCCTAAGCTTTTTTGAATTTGGAAAGAAGAAGGGAGTGAGTGGGAAAACTTCCCAACAATGGCTAGTCCTAGTTTCTCCGAGAGATATTCCGTTTCAACATCGGTAAAGGAGAGATAAGGGGTACCTTCAAAGTCTCCGGCTGTCCCCAAAAGTGTGACCTTGCCGGCGTCGAGTGGGATTGGCTCGTCCTTATGGGTTTTGAGCGGTGTTGAGGCTCCCACAATGCACCCCGTCCCCCCATGTGCGAACAAGTTTTTAGCCTCCTTCCATGCATTCTCCGGCGGGACCAGGTTTTCCGGTGGGTACTCCGGCGGCCGGCCATCGGTGCCATGGTCCCTCTTGTCTCCATCAATGCCGATTTGGGTGTGGATAGCACATGGTGCTGATTTTGAATTCAAAATGGCATTTACCTCAAATGGACCATCATTCTCTTGCCCAAGCAAAGTAAGCTTTGTCTTTTCCTTCTTTTGTGAGTCACATGCCAACCCATCCTCTAGCCTAGGCGTCACATGGAGGGGTGTA
Source organism: Salvia splendens (assembly GCF_004379255.2). Taxonomy (NCBI): domain Eukaryota; kingdom Viridiplantae; phylum Streptophyta; class Magnoliopsida; order Lamiales; family Lamiaceae; genus Salvia; species Salvia splendens. The sequence continues at coordinate 13,700,050 of NC_056052.1, forward strand.
CTTGTATTGGTCTCCTTGTTGACCATCTCATACTCCAAGCATGAGACATTAAGATCCCGGCCAGCCGGCGCCGCCATCAAGACCTTCCAAATATTTAGTCGAAGCTTTCTCATCCTTTATCCATTTGAGCTAAGGAGCTCAACATCTCCCCAATAAGAGCTTGCTTAACATCCGGCGACCCCCTCCCTTCACCATGGAGTTTGCCGACGAGTCCATCAGCCATTTCGACTACCATCTTCTTCTTAGCCCGACTCACCTCCGAACCAGATTCAAGACCGGCTCGTTTGAGGGGATGTCGAGCTTTCTCCGGGTGGGGCGTGCCAACCCTTTTGGTTTTGGGCCGGGCAATCGAACGAAACTTCCACTCCGGTGAGGAAGGGGGCTGCATCGTGTGTATCAAGGCCGCGGCCTCCCCCTCCGGCAGCTCACCACCGGACTTCACCATGTGTTGGATGCAACAATCACATTTCACCTCCCTCAAAGGGGAGGGGAGGGAGAGTGGGCGAATTCTAGAGAGAAGGGAGAGCTTCTCTCAGTGTTAGTCCTCCGTGGACAGAATTGTCTAACCGCATTCACCACATCGTGTCCCACGATATCCCAACACGATTGGTAGAAGGTGGCCGTGCACCGAGGCCTTGGCGCACTGTTTTCGGATATATCAAACACAACTCGCTTAATTTCGTCCCCTTCGGGTGGCTTAGGGAGATCCCGAAGTAGATCCGAGGATGGGAGTTGGTGGATCAAGTCAAGATCCGGCTCACCTAGGATCGGGGGCGTGGGGGCAAGAAGGTTTTTAAAGAATTCAATCGCCGTGTTCTTGATCTCTTCTTCCCCCGTGACATCGTGCCCATTCACCGAGACCTTATGTATGCGTAACCGTATCCTCTTCTGTTTGACCCTGCTCTGGTAGAATCTCGTGTTCTTGTCCCCATCCGCGATCCATCGAAGAGTCGCTTTCTGGCGCCAGTAGTCCTCCTCCATTTGGAGGAGAAGGATATATTGAGCAATATGCTTGTTCACCAAGGCTCTATTCGTGGGCGAGGGGTTCGCCTCAAACTCACACTGGGCCGCGGCCACATTGTCCTCCATTTCCCTTAGATTGGAATGTATGTTCCCGAATACTTCCTTATTCCACTGCTTGAGTATTTTCTTGGTTCTCGCAAGCTTAAGCTGGAGGTTGAGCAGCCCCACGACCTCAGTGGTTTGCGTCCAAGCTTCTCGTACAAGATCCAAGAAGCCCTCATGACTGATCCACATATTTTGGAATCTAAAGGCCTTCCCTCCGGTATATCGTTGTGTCCCGCAGCCCCTAGCCAGAACCGAGCCATGATCCGACGCAATCCATGGAAGGTTGGTGACTCGCGTCGCCTCAAAGATCTGTGGCCAAGCTTCGCTAACCAAAACTCTATCAAGCCTTTCCAAGAGGCCATTCTTCGCTCATGTGTAGGCCAACCCGTCGAATCCGGGGTCGAGGAGTCTACAGTCCTCAATTGCCTCGGCGAAATCGATCATCTCGGCTTGTCGGTTGGTGTTGCTGCCGACCCTTTCTTGTGGGGATAAGATAGTTTTAAAGTCCCCTCCGACGATCCAAGGGGTGCCCTCGGAGATGGCCGAGATTACCCTTAGCTTATCCCAGAGGTGTTGCTTTTCCGTCCTTGTGCACTTGGCGTAGACGGCCGACACCAAGATGTGGCTTGCAAGGCGTGGGGACGCCATGCAGCACCTGGTCCGAGTCATCCTCCACGACGAAGTTTGCACCCTCCTCAACAAAAATCCAAATTTTCCCGTTAGAATTTGAGCCTTTGAACGCCAACCCCAAAGCCCTAGAGAACCGCTCCGGGTTAGGGCTTGTGAGTGGCTCCATTATTGCAAGAACATGAACATTATGGTACTTAATTAATCTCTTTATAACGTTTTGTGTAGGCGCATTTGCAATACCCCTAACGTTCCAAAACATGAAATTACATTACATAATTAACATTGAGGAGTCATACCCGGCGGGTGTGAAGACCCCCCTTGGAATTCAAGGATTTGATCCTTGGTTCGTCACGGTCTCCAAGGGAAGGTTGGTGGCGCCACCCATACTCCCTTCCTTTTTTTTTATTCAAACACCTTCACAGTGGAGGGTTCGTGGGTCCCTCATCCCTATATATCAACAAAAGGCTTTTACAAGCGAATGATTACAAGTAGACCAATCTTTCTAAAGCTAGGGGAACAAAAAACAATTTACATCACACCCTATGAGAATTACACCACAAGAGTAGATAGGGGTCAAGCCTAGGGTGGTCCGACACCCACATACTCTACGGCGTCCGGTACGAAGCAAGATCGGTGGGCCCCATTCCGAGCCTCGATCTACTCACGGTCATCATCTCTCACCCAAAGGTTGGGGACTCCTAATTCATCCATTCGGATGATGGCTCTGATTATTCTTGGAACATTATGTGGAGACATATGTTGGAAAGAATCTTGTGCCACTCCGCTTTGTTGCCCTCCCTCTATGTATGAAGGTGGCACGGAATATATGTCTACTCTTGAAGCCATGCAAACGGGCCATGACGCGGCTAACCCGAGAGCGTGGTCGTACTCGGAAAATTCAGGAATCCTTCGAGAATGGTCCGGTGCGCACTAACCCTAGAGCAAGTCCCCAAGCCAGCCGTAACGAGCAAGGTGCTGTGCCTACGAACCCGCCATTGTTGGGCCGCGACACGTTGATGTGCCGATGGCCGAGGCAAACTCAGACCCGAGGGACAAAGGGCGCTGGAGGGCCGAGCCATCCGGCATGATAACTGTAGATAAACAAGAGGGCTCGCCTAGCAACGTTAGGCCCAGCGGGATCGGAGCCGTTGAGGGGCACACGACCAACCCAAGGTCCATGGCGGATATGGTTCGGGAAGGTCCAAGCTCCGAGGGTCACCAAGCCTTTGTCCCGGAAAATGTTCTAAATATTGGCTATGCTACCACATCAAATGGGCTCCCGGCAATTTATTTCTCATCATCGGAGACACAAAAATTGGCAACGAGTCTCGGCCATGCTATCGTCGGTAAGTTCTCCCATTCTATTCCGGCTTCACACCAAATACAAAAAGCTCTTAATAACATCAAATTTAGTCGAGGCTTTACATGGAAGTATATTAATGCAAAACATGTTCTTGTTCAATTTGAGGATATTGCGGTCTATGCTAGGCTGCTTGGTGGCCCCAAGGGGACCCCGGTGTGGTATGTTGATCGACATCCTATGCGAGTCTTCAAATGGGCGCCGGATTTTGATGCATATTGTGAATCCCCGATCGCGGCAATTTGGTGTAACCTAATTGGCCTCCCCATCCACTTGTTTGAACACGGCCGTTTTTGCCATCGGAAAACTCCTTGGGACCCCTATCCAAGTGGATCGAGCTACAGCCAACAAGGCACGACTATCCTTTGCCCGTATTTGCATCGAGATCCACATAACGAAGCCACCACCCGAGGAGATCATCCTTGACATTTGTGGGCGTGAAACCGTGCAACAGGTGAGGTGGGATAAGATCCCGGCATATTTTAGTGAGTGTAGGCACGTGGGGCATAAAAGTGAGGCTTGTTATGCGGCGGGTAAAGCGGTCCGACCCCCGAAGAGGAACTACAATATTACCACGCCGAGACAGCCACACCAAGGGGCCCAAGGTTCGAAGGGAGGATATGACCAACCGAAGGACAACTTGAACAGCAAGGAGGGGAAACAACATTGGAGACCTAAAGAAACGGAAGCTCAACCGATCATAACAACAAGCACTAGAGATACGAATGATGGAGTTTGGCAAGGACCGGATGTCATGGGCACTTTGCATGAGGATGGCCCCGTGGATTTGGCCCTTCGGGCCGACGAGGGTGACAAGAGCTGGAGTGCAACCCATTTGCATTGTAGGGGCTCGGCTTTCACACCCTTTCATCATGGGAAAGGCCGAGGGAATAAGGCGAAAGGAGATACAAGTAACCACCGGGTCACACCCTCGTCCAGGGTTGGAGAACGGCACGACGAAGACTCAGCCTCGGGTGATCTAGTGAGGCCGAATGGCTCGTTCAAACCTTTCGATCTAAAAATGTCCGAAGCACAAGAGGTGAAGAACCACATGAGCACCAATCGATATTTCTCCCTAATGGCACGGGAGAATTTCGTGGATAATGACTTGGAAGACACGGATGAAGGGGAGGAGAACATTTCTCTCAAGGATGACGAAGGTGGAGACACTCCCATGCTTATGGAGGTGAAGACATGCCAAGAGAGGAATGACCTTCAAATCATTGAATTTCAAGGGGGGCTTTCACACCCGCCGGGTACGGACTCCTTTTGTTAATCATGTCAATACATCTTCTGTTTTGGAACGTTAGGGGGATCGCGAACGCGTCAACCCAAAACGTCCTAAAAAGACTAATTAAATCTCATAATATTTGCTTTCTTGCAATAATAGAGCCGCTTACAACCCCTAACCCGGACAAATTCTCAAAGAAATTGGGGCTGATCTACAAGGGGTCAAATATCAACGGGAAGATTTGGATTTTTGTAGAGGAAGGGGCTAACTTCGAAGTTGAGGATGACTCGGAATAGTTGCTCCATGGGCGGCTTACTTGCCCGTGGCTACCAACACCTATTGAGATCTCGGTTGTATATGCTAAGTGTACGAGAGGGGAGCGGCTTGCACTGTGGGACAAGATGAGAGACATCACCCAAATGTCGGAAGGGAGGCCTTGGTTCATTGGAGGGGACTTCAACACCATCCTCTCCACTCGCGATAGGACGGGAAGCGACACCAATCGGCAAGTGGAGATGGTTGACTTCGCCGAGGCAATAGAGGATTTCCAATTGTTGGACCCGGGCTTTGATGGCTCGGACTACACTTGGGCAAAGAATGGCCTCATGGAAAGATTGGATAGAGTGTTGGTCAGCGAAATGTCAACCCAGCTTTTTGACTCAATTAGAGTCACTAATCTTCCCCGGGTAGCCTCGGATCATGGGCCAATACTCATCCGGTGCAGAATGCCGACAACCTTGGGGGTGGCAGAGCGTTCCGGTTCCAAAACATGTGGGTGCGGCATGAGGGGTTTGCTGATTTGGTGCGAGTAGATTGCATGGCTCCCACGGAGGCTACAGGCCTACTCAACTTGAAGATCAAGTTAGCAAGGATTAAACAGACATTCAAATGGTGGAACAAAGAGGTTTTCGGGAGATCAAATTTCTATTTTTCTAATCTTCGTCATATTGAAGGATTTTACAAACTATATTCCAAACCGGCGTCCTTCAAAGATCATGTTCATTGCAGGTTCGCCGGCCTCCAAAAAAGGGAGTTAAGATGAAGGTCATGACAAGAGTAAAAGGAAGGAAAAGTACGCCAGTTCCAACATACAAAGGAGGAATCCGGAAAAGGTTCATTCTGTCCCCCGAGCCAGAGGACAAGCAGATCCGGAAGCGAATTGATTTTGCAGAGAGCGCCGACTCTGGCGATGGCTCCCCGCGATGTAAGGCGGTTATCGTCTTCAATGAAGAGCCCCAACAACAAGAGGAGGTCCTGGAAACGAAGAATCCTGACTCAAACATGAGGGAGGACTCGATTCACGGAACTGAAGTGAACCCGCCGGATTCCTCTGAAGCGCCGGCGAGGGAGGCTGCCCCGAACGTGGAACCGATGAGCAAGACAAAGGAGAGTTGTCAGGTTGAGGACCTAGGACCTAACGTGCCAGCAACTCTACTTACTGTCAGAACGGTCAACTTGCCTTATTTGGGAAAGACTACAAACCAGCCTTTCGAAAGACAAGTGATTCCCTACCTGCCAAAGAGTTCACGTGACCCCACCCCAATCTCGAAGCATGCTGCTGTTACCGAAGAGCCTATCCTCCACCTTACCTTCTCGGATATGGCCTCCACTCTCGACTGCACTTCTGCACAGCCGCTGCTAGAACACCACATGAGGAATGTAAGCCCCACACCCCTGGTCCAGCTCAACCCCAAGACAAGCTGGGCTGCTCTCCCTCAACCAATGACGAATAACTCCGCACCATCTATGGACGGCCACTTCCCCTCCCTCGAAGAATTCCCTCCACTTGAGCGAGGACACATCAAGAAAATTTGTAGTGCCTTTGAACCTGGACTAGCGTCCCGGAAAAGTTTCTGGGAAAAGGGAAAGAGGGTCTGAAACATGGGACCTCTCCCTCCTCTGCCTTCGTTGCTTTTTCACCCACATCTGGCCCCCTACATCCCTCGCAACAAGGAGCTACACAAAGAACACCAAAGACAGCGGAGAGGAATGAGAACCACATTAAAAAGACCATGGCGGATATTGTCCGTGACAATCAGAACCCAAACGAGCCACACGTGTTTGAGCCGGAAAACCTGGTCCCGCCGGCGAATGCATTGAAGGAGGCTAAAAACTTGTTCGCACATTGGGGGACGGGGTGCAAGGTGGGAGCCAATCCCACTCGACGCCGGCAAGGTCACACCTTTGGGGACAACCGGAGACTTTGAAGGTACACCTTATCTCTCCTTTACCGATGTTGAAACAGAATATCTCTCGGAGAAACTAGGACTAGCCATTGTAGGGAAGTTTTCCCACTCACTCCCTTCTTCTTTCCAAATTCAAAAAAGCTTAATGGGTATGGGGCTAGTTGGTTCTTTCACTTGGAAATACTTGAATGCCAAGCACATCCTACTTCAATTCCAAGATATGGCCGATTATGCTAAGGTCTTAAGTGTCCCTAATGGGAGTCCGGTTTGGTTTGTTGACATTCACCCAATGAGGGTGTTCAAATGGGCGCCGGACTTTGATACGTTCTTTGAGTCGCCCATCGTTGCCGTGTGGTGCAATATCATGGGACTACCGGCCCATCTTTTCGAGGAATCGGCCCTCATGGCGATCGGCAAGCTATTAGGCAAGCCGTTACAAGCGGACCATGCCCCAATCAATCAAACTCGGCTCTCTTTTGCTAGGATATGTGTTGAGATTTATATCTCCAACCCCCCAACGGAGGAGATCATGCTAAACATCCTAGGCAAAAATTCAAGACACAAAGTAGCATGGGACCGTATCCCATTGTTTTGCGAGAATTGTAAGCATGTTGGGCATGTCATTGATGAGTGTCATGCGTTGGGAAGGAAGGGGCGAGGCAAGGATTACCGAACACCAACCAAGGCGTTCTACCCTAGCCACGATCACAAGATCATCCGTCGAGAATGGAGTCCAAAGGCTGCGATTAGGGTTGGCACCTCACCGAACATTGATCACACGAACAAGGAAAAAGATAGTGGCAACCAAGAGAAGAACAAGGAGGGTACAATGAACGTCGATCCGTTGGCTCCTCGAGCGCCCCTTGGGAGTCAACCAAGCATGGACGAGGATGGATTCCAATTGGTGTCGAGGAAGAGGAAAGGCAAGGCACATAAGGGAGACATGCACTCCAAAGCTCAACACATCGACAATTTGCGTTTGAAAGACAATGTCGCCACGTTGTCATTCGATTGGGATGACTCTAGTGCGAACGAGCCGAGCACCTGCTCAATGAATGTGTCATGTGGGCTCCCCAACCGGGAGAAGGAAGGCTTCATCGAGGAACTTGATCCGGGAGGGATCGTTCATCGCGGGGGTATCCCTATTGTGGGCCTCAATTAAGTGACGGATCTTGGATTTTGTGATGTGAAGGTTACACCATGTTAATTGTAATAGAATAGTGAAGAGTACATTGATGACCACTCTAGTTGGTAGGGAAGCCCTCGTTGTACTCTAATTGGTTTTGGCGAGCCGTCACTTTTGGGCGGCTCGGTGTTCCTAGTTTTCCGTTGCAATTGTCCATAGTAATGCACAGGTGTGGGTCCGCCTGAACCCTCCACCCTCGTGGTGCTTTTGATTTTAAAAAAAAAAGTTAGCCTTCCATGTAGGACTTGGTCCAAATCCTCCTCAATGATGAAGTTGGCTCCCTCCTCGGCAAATACCCATATCTTGCCGGACATATTTGATCCTTTGAATTGTAGTCCCAGTGCCTTAGAGTACCGATCCGGGTCAGGATTAGTAAATGGCTCCATTATTGCAAGAAACATGACATTATAACACTCAATTAGTCTTTTTAGGACGTTTTGGGTCGGCGCATTATTGACTCCCCTAGCGTTCCAAAACATGAGGTTGTAAGACATGATTAACAAGGAAGGGTCGTACCCGGAAGGTTTGAAGGCCCTCCTTGGAATATGACGGTCTGATGGTCATCCTCCCTCGTGTGCGTGCGGCATCAATTTGTAACAGGGTGTCCTTGGGTTGTGCACCAACGGTTTGAATATCCATTTCCACCGCCTCCATCTCGCCACATCCTTCGACATCAAATTCCCCATTGGCCATGAGCGAGTAATACTTGTTTGTGCTCATAACATTGCCCATCCACTCGTCTCCACTCCTTCCATGGTTTGATGTGGGATATCGCCATCTCCCTCTCGATCCCCCTCGTTACACTCCTCGGGAGCTCGAAGCCAGCCGACGAGTCGTGTCTCCATGTTCCCACGGCACGTCCATTGATACCTCATCTTTCGATCTGGATCAGCTCGGCCCCATTGAAATATTAGTGGTGGCTTCCTCACCTCGAACCGAACTAGTGCTAAGTTGGCCTTTTCCAAGCCCGTAATCTTCATGGAGGTCCCCCACGATGTCCGGGCCCTCCCAAACCGGTTCCCCCCTTTTTTCCTCATTCGGCCTAGCTTTCGGGGGAGTTCCCTTTCCTTTGTTTTTTCCTTGCCGTCTCCACTCATTGTTGTCGTTTGGCCTGGCCTCAAAATTGACTTGCTTTTCGGTTGGGCCGTTTCTGTCTTGATTTGCTTTTTGAGGGGTTACATTGTTGTAATTTCTCTTCGGTGGCCTTTCGGTCTTCCGCACAGCATAGCAAACATTACTCGAGTGTCCGACATGCTTACACTCCCGACAATAGGCTGGAATTTTGTCCCACCGCACTTGTTGAACCGTTTCTCTTCCACAAATATCGAGTATGATTTCTACGGGGGGTGGTTTCGTGATGTCAATCTCGACACAAATGCGAGCAAAGGAAAGCCTTGTTTTGTTCGCGGTGGCTCGGTCAACTTGAATTGGAGTCCCTAGGAGCTTGCCGTTGGCGAAGAGGGCTGAGTGATCAAATAAATGGATTGGGAGGCCAACTAAGTTACACCATATCGCTACAATCGGGGACTCACAACAAGCATCAAACTCCGGAGACCATTTCAAAACCCTCGTTGGATGCCGATCAATGAGCCACACCGGCGTGCCCTTCGGGCCAGTAAGGAGCCTAGCATAATCCGTCAATTCCTCGCATTGAATGAGAATGTGTTTGGCGTTAATGTGTTTCCAAGTAAAACCACATTGAAATTTCATGTTATTGAGAGCCTTTTGAATTTGTCCGGCAGTCGGGATAGATTGTGAGAATTTACCTACGATGGCGTGCCCTGATGGTATTCCATTTGAGACTGATGCAAATCCAATAGATTGGATCTTGTCGGGCACGAACACTTACAGTCCATTCGGGTCGGGAGCCCCCTTGATCATGACCGCCATTGAACGCCACGCATTTGTGGTTTCCGTGCCCGTCTCGGCACCATTGGCCTACAAATTGCCACTTGACCCGGCCCCGGCTCCCTCTTCTCTACTACGTTGTGGCCCATTCGTTGGGGCTGATGGATTGGCCTTAAAGAGACCGGCCATTACCCCGGATTTAGGGGCCGACGGACTCACCCCATTCTTCGGGACCTCGGGCATGCTGGCCGAGGCCGTGGTGGCTTCTCCTGCACCTAGCTTGAAGTGGGTGTTAGGGAGTGCGTGCTGACTCGAACGTGAGCTCGGCGCCATCCCCGCACTTTACGGCCAGCCGCTCTCGAAGGAATCACGGATCTTTAGAGTCCGGCCTTTCTCCAAGGGTGGGAACTCCATTTGATATGCCTTGAAGGCGGACGAGGGAGATGGCAAGGAACGGGTCGTACCTGATTGAGGTGCATAATTTGGCTCGGTCAGGGTGTCTAGCATGTCCGCCGATTCCAAGGAGGCAACTTGGAGAAGATTGGTAGAAACCGGCTGCAAATAGTCTCCAACGGCTAGTGCATCATGTGACTCTCCATTGTGGCAAGGAATCAAACTACTTTCCGAAAGCATTTTTGTTCCCATATCCATATTGGGCAAGTTGACTCTCTCTACATCCAAGGCTCCTTGTACTTTTGCAGCACCAAGTACGATAGATTTGTCATGGCTCGGTTGAGAGGACTCCATGTCGGGGTCGGCCGTCCCCTCGCCGGCAGCTTGGACGGAAACTTGACCGGAGAAAGGCACCAAGTTGGAGGATGCATCTTGGATCACATGCGGGCTCACCATTTCAATCTCCTTTCCATTTCCATCATGTGCATTTTCCTCAACATGAGATGCGTCCTCCTTGTTGAGGCTCAAGAGCGCCGGGAAGATGGAGCTTTTACATTTACGGCTCACAACCGGGGAGCCATCTTCCTCTCCAAAATCGATTCTCTTCCTTAGTTGTTTGTCTTCAGGAAGTGGAGAAGGGACGAATCTCTTCCGACCGTTCCCTTTAGTAGGCGGGGTCGGAGTGCTCTTTCGGGCCTTGATCTTTGCTTTGGCAACCTTCAACGCCAATTTCTTAGAAGGTTGCTTCAGAGATTTTGATTCCTTCGAGCTAAACTTCATTTGCTGGTCCGCGAGGGTTCGCTCTCCCTCGAGAGGTGGTGACTCGCTCGGCGGGTCGTCCGGCATGGCCGGGAGAGCAATAAGGTTGCTCGGGAGGGGGAACTTGGAATCGGAACGTTGATGTGGGCTGGTGCGTGGGGAGAGGGTGGCAGGCGGGGGTGGTGGTGGAGTGATTGAGTGAGTTAATGAGGGAGTTGGGTGGGTCGCCGTGGAGGAGGGGGTCGGAGATGATGATTGGCGTGGGACAATAAGGGGACAATATGCAAAGCAAGCCAACAAGGGCCGGAAACAAGTCATCTTTGAGCCGGGAGATTGGGTTTGGTTGCATATGAGAAAGGAGAGATTTCCTTCGAAAAGAAAGTCCAAGTTGCAGCCAAGAGGAGATGGACCTTTCCAAGTGATTGAAAAAGTCAATGATAATGCTTACAAACTAGACTTACCTGGTGAGTTTAATGTAAGTGCAACTTTCAATGTTTCTGATTTTTTTTTTATTCAAACACCTTCACGGTGGAGGGTTCGTGGGTCCCTCATCCCTATATTTCACAAGGAGAGTAGTACAATGCATGGCTACACCCAGAAGTGGTGTCCCGAAATCTAAGGCAGGAGTAGTATGCGGTCCGTGACAACAGGTCCGGACCTCATCATACTCCCTTCCAAAAGCAAAATACAAATAGCCCAAACCAAACAAACTACAATCCTCTCGACCGCCAGTCATCCCCATTCTTCCTCCTCATTTTGAACCCTGATGTTTGGGGTTCCGATTGCATCCATCCGCACGATTGCTGCGAGGTGTCTTGGTGCTAATCCGGACCTCATCATACTCCCTTTCAATGTTTCTGATTTATCTCCTTATGTTGGTGAATTAGATTCGAGGACGAACCCTCTTGAAGAAGAAGGGAATGATGGAGACACACCCAAGCTGATCTACAAGGACAAGAAGATAGATCCATTGATCATTCAAAGTGGGCCAATTACAAGAGCTAGAGCTAAGAAGATAAATGAGTCCATATTGCTTTTAGTTGCTGAAATAAAAGCCCAATTCCAAGACCATTCTACATTGGGCCAAGTGGTGAATATTATTCAAGTTAGTGGGAAGCCCAAGGCATGAAGTTTGGAGTCACTAAATATCACATTTTGGAGGCCCAAATTGATGATACCTGATGCACTTTCGTCCAAGTTGGAGCAGACAAAATGAAGGGTCTTTTTTAGTTACTTTTTATGTTAAATAAGTGACTTTAGATTGCTGGCCCTGTGCCCCGGCACCCGAGAACCCCTGCGATGGTAATCAAATGGATCCCCCCAGATTGGCCCTTGATCAAACTCAATTCTGATGGTGCCTACATTGAATCAACCGGAAAAGCTGGAGGAGGCGGCATCATCCGAGACCAGATGGGACACATCCTCGCCGCCATTGCATGCCCGGTTGTCACGCACTCGGCCCTCGAGGCGGAACTACTTGCCATACACCACGGTCTAGTTCTTGCTCGTGAATTTGGCCGACCCATTTGGATTGAGTCGGATTCTGAACAAGAGGTTCATCTTCTGAATGGTTTGAGATGGGGGCCGGCCAATTTAAGTCGTGTCATGGCTCGCCTTGCTATTCATAAACGACAACAAATGATGCGGTTTTCTTTCATTCCTCGGGGAGGGGAACAAAGCCGCGGATCTCCTTGCCAAGATGGGAGTGGAGGAATCGGAATATAGACGTATGAATGCTCTCACGGCCCCAAGGCTCCTCCAAGCTATGGCGCACCTTGACTCGATGGGAGTTCCTAATATTCGGCACCGGGATGGGGATGAAGACTAGAGGATGGAAATGTGTAACAGAGCTAGATTATGACTTGTATTTTTTTGTCTTTTGTAATACGGAAGGGAGTATCATGTGGTCCGAACAACTTTGGATCGGACCGCCTACTACTCCTATGGCTTGGTCTAGGTAGACCACTATTGGGTGGGGCCTCGCTTGTAATTCGGTTATTCTGAAATATAGGGATGAGGGACCCACAAACCCTCCACCGTAAAGGTGTTTGAATAAAAAAAAAATAAAGAAAAATTACAATTCATGGCCACACCCCAAAGTGGTGTTCCAACAGAAGATACAACTAGAGTACTAGGCGGTCCGTGCCAACACGGTGCGGACCTCATCCTACTCCATCCAAAAGCAAAAACAAACAAAACATCAAGCTAGGTCGGGTCTTCTCCACGGATTCGGACATTAGGCATTCCCATCTCCTCCATGCGTACCATGGCCCTCACTAGCCGAGGGGCTGAGCTAGCGGTCATGCGTTGGTAATCTATTTTTTCGGCGCCCATTTTTGCGAGGGAATCAGCCACCTTGTTACCTTCCCGATGGATAAAGGATGCGCGTAAGGTTATTTGGCGTTTGAGGACGATTAGTCGAGCTACATCGTGTCTAACTTGAGGCGGCCCCCAACTTACACCATTTAGAAGGTTAAGCGCTTGTTCGCAATCCACCTCGAGCCATATTGGACGGTTGAACTCCTTTGCCAAGATTAGGCCGTGGTGAATATTGCCTTGGGCTCGGCCTCAAGGGCCGAATGTGCTTGGAGTGGTGTAGCGAAGGCGACTAACATCTTTCCCGCGAAGTCACGGACAATTCCTCCCCCTCCGGCTTTACCAAGGGTGTGTGAAAACGCACCATCCGTGTTGATCTTTACCCAAACCCCATCCGGGGGTTGCCACTTGATCGCCATGGCGATTGGCCTTGGCGTCCTTGTCTCGGCTTCAGCCGGTATGTTCAAGTTGAGTTTCACTCCCTTCCAATGTTTTTGCTTTATGCTCCCGTTAGCCATGCTGTTTCGGATATAGGTTTGAACCTGCCAAACCACGTTGTACGCCTTGAATTGGGACATTTGGTGCAGGCTCCGATTTCGCTCGGCCCAAAGGAACCACATGATAAGGTAAGGCATGGCATGGCTAAGGTGCCTCTTGCTCTCTTGTCGGGTTCTTCGCGACCAGACTCCAGGTGCTCCGCTATAGTGTCATTGATCATGATTGCGGGTGAGGGTCCTTCAAACCAGGCATCAAATTCTCTCCACACTCTGGCTGCCCCGGAACCTTGAATGAAAAGGTGTTGGAGAGACTCGATGTTTGGCCTGAATGGGCAATATTGGCATTTGGATGCCATCTCAATCTTCCTCTATTGAAGTTTTGTGTCGACCGGGATACGATTAGAAAGCAGCCTCCAAATAAAAATGGAGATTGACATGGTGAGGCCAGCCTTACATATATCATCCAAGCCATCCGGGATGATAGGTCTCCGATTACGGATGGTCTCCCATGTCGTGGCAAGGGAGAAGTCCCCGAGCCGAGAGAGGCTCCATCTTGGGATGTCCGGTTCTCTGGATACAATTGGAGTGCCGAGAATTTGTTGGATTACATGTTGCGGGAGACCGGCTTGGGCATGGAAGAGTTGGAGTTTGGGTTCATCCCATTGTCCATTCCGGATGTAGTCTCCAACCATGTCCTTCGCGCATCTTCTATCATCAAGCGCTAACTCCCTCAAGGTACAATTGCCGAGCCAAATGCCATCCTAGAAGTAGATCTTGCCTTGCCCCACCGCCCACCGAATATGCGGCTGTGCTTGTGCCCGGACTTTCATGAGCCGTTTCCAAGTTGGGCTACTTCTTCCCGACGACCTAGTCATGAGCGGTTTTTTTTTTTTTTTTTTTTAAAACACCACGAGGGTGGAGGGTTAAGGCGGACCCACACCTGTGCATTACCCGAGTCAATTGCAACGAACAATCAAAACACTGAATCGCCCGAAAGTGACGATTCACAACAACCAATTAGAGTACAACGAGGACCTCCCTACCTACTAGAGTGGTCATCAATGTACTCTTAGCAATCCTATTACAATTAGCAAGACGGTACCTTCCCATCACAAAAAATACCTCCGTCCCTCAATTGAGACCCGCAATAGGGATACCCCCCGTGATGGGTAATCCCTTCCGGATCAAGTTCCTCGATGAAGCCTTCCTTCTCCCGGTCGGGGAGCCCGCATGGGACACTCATTGAACAAGTGCTCGTCTTGCTCGCGCTAGGTTCATCTCGAACAAATGAAACCGTAGCCACATTGTCCTTTGAACGCCAATGATCTATGTGTGGAGCCTTGGAGTGCGTTCCTCCGTTACGAGCCTTTCCTTTCCGTTTCCGTGACACCAATTGAAACCCATCTTCATCCACACTTGGTTGACTCCGAAAGGACTCTCTTGAACCCAACGGATTGGCCTCCATTTTGCCCTTCTTGATCTCCTCGTGGTTGTCTCTTTCGTTCTCCTTGCAAGTGTGATCAATGTTTGGGGGAGTGCCATCCGTAGTCGCCACCTTCAGGCGCCACTCTCGGCGGATGGTCTAGGGGACATGGCTAGGATCAAACACCTTTGTTGATGCTCGGTGGTCCTTGCCTCCAACTCGTCCCTTCCTTCCCAACGCATGACAATCATCGATGGCGTGCCCAACATGCTTACAATTCTCGCAAAACAATGGGATACGATCCCATGCTACTTTGTGTCTTGAATCTTTGCCTAGGATGTTTAGGATGATCTCTTCCGTCGGGGCCTTTGAGATATCAATCTCTACGCATAACCTAGCAAAAGAGAGTCGGGTTTGATTGATTGTGGCATGATCCCCTTGTAGCGGCTTGCCTAGGAGCTTGCCGATCGCCATGAGGGCCGATTCCTCAAAAAGGTGGGCTGGGATTCCCATGATATTACACCACACGGCGACGATCGACGACTCGAAGAAAGTATCAAAATCCGGCACCCACTTGAACACCCTCATCGGATGATTATTCAAATACCAAATCGGATTACCATTCGGACCGTTTATCACCTTGGCATAATCAGCCACTTCTTGGAATTGGAGTAGTATGTGCTTAGCATTCAAGTATTTCCAAGTGTAATCTCCAACTAGCCCCATGCACCCTAAACTTTTTTGAATTTGGAATGAGGATGGGAGCGAGTGGGAGTTCTTCCCCACAATGGCTAGCCCTAGTTTCTTCGAGAGATGTTCCGTTTCAAGATCGGTAAAGGAAAGATATGGGGTACCTTCGACGCTTCCGGCCTTATGGGTCGTGTGTGGAGTTGGAGCTCCCACCATGGGCCCCGTCCCCCCATGTGAGAAGAGGTCTTTAGCCTCCTTCCAAGTGCTGGCACGCCCCAAAACAAAAAGGCCGGCGACGCCACCTTTTCCGGTGGAGATTCCGGTGGCCGAGCACCGGGGCCACGTTCATATTTGCCTCCATCATTGTCGAGATGGATATGGATGGCACATGGTGCTTCATTTGAATTCCAAACGTTATTATCCACAAATGGAGCAACAATTTCTTCCCCATGTAAAGTGTCCCTTATCTTTTCCTCCTTTGGTGAGTCACATGCACCCACACCATCACATGCCACCCCATCCTCACCCCTAGGCTGCACGTCAGAGGGTGTACTTGCAACATCCATCTTGTTGACCAAATCACACTCCAAGCTTGGAGCTTCAAGAATCCGGCCAACCGGCACCGGCGCCGGCGACGCTCCGGCCGATCCTATTGTCGTAGGGCTGCCCCCTTCTTTGGCCATTTGAGCAAGAGAAAGCAACATCTCCCCAATAGGGACATGCTCGCTTACCACCGGTTTCTCCCTTACACCATGGATTTCGGCGAGTTCATCAACCATATCAAAAACCATCTTCTTCTTCGCCCGACTAACCTCCGAACCAGATTCAAGACCGGCTCGTTTAAGGGCTTGTCGAGCCTTCTCCGGGTGGGGCGTGCCAGCCCTTTTTGTTTTGGGCCGTGCAATCGAGGGGAACTTCCACTCCGGTGAAGAGAGGGGCTGCATCGTGTGAACCAAAGCCGCGGCCTCCCCCTCCGGTAGCTCACCACCGGACTTCACCATGTGTCAGATGCAACAATCACGTTTCACCTCCCTCAAAGGGGAGGGAGGGAGAGTGGACAAATTCTAGAGAGAAGGGAGAGCTTCTCTCTCTGATCTTGTTTCGATCTTGTACGACCTAGTCATGAGCGGTGAGGCCATGCTGCAATACTTGGCCATCATATAGTTCACCCAAACGGAGTTTTGCTCCCTAAACCGCCACCATAATTTGACATTGAAGGCTCGGAGGACCTCCTTTGATTTACGAATGCCAAGGCCTCCCTCGGCGGTAGGCAGGCAGATTTGATCCCACCCGATCCAATGTGTCTTCTTCTTTCAGTTGTGGCTCCCCAGATGAACCTAGCCAGTTGTTGGTCAATCTGTTTTAGAGCACCGGGTGGATACCAACATACCAATTCAGACTCCCATTAGGACTATTTAAAACCTTAGCATAGTGGGCCACCTCTTGGAATTGGAGTAAAATGTGCTTTGCATTCAAGTATTTCCAAGAGAATGAGCCAACTAATCCCAACCTCCTAGGGTTTTTTTAATTTGATAAGTGGATGGGAGCGAATGGGAGAACTTTCCAACAATGGCTAGCCCTAGCTTCTCCGAGAGGTAATCTGTTTCTAAATCGGACAAGGAAAGGGATGGTGTACCTTCAAAACATCCGGCTATCCCCAAGGATTTGATCTTGCCGGCGTCCAAGACGATTGGCTCGGCCTTTTGTGGGTCGTGCGCGGCTGATTCTCCCTCCACAGGCCCCATCCCCACGTGGACGAGGGGTTCTTTTGCCGCCTTCCAAGTTTTCGCCAGCGACGCCAGCTTTTTCGGCGAGGATTCCGGCGGCTGAGCACCAGGAACTCATTCTCCCCTTGCATTCATCCAAGACGAGATGAGGTGAGGGAGGATGTGTCGCACATGTTGTTGCATTTGAATTCAAATTGGCATTTTCTAAAAATGGACCAACAAATCCTTGCCCATGCAAACTGGAGTTTGGCCTATCCTCCTTTTGTGAGTCACATGCAACTACACCCTCACATGCCACCCCAACAACTAGCATAGGATTCACGTGGGCTGTGGTACTTGCATCATGTGGATGGTAGACCAACTCCAACTCCTTTCGTGCTTCACCAAGATTCCGGCCATCGGGCGCCGGCGACGTTCCGGCCACCACCTCGTGGTTGTGCCCAATCATTTCACGTTTTGGAGCATTCCCATCCTTTGCCATTTGAGCTAAAGTGCTCAACATTTCCACAATAAGGACTCTCTTATTTTCCGGCGACTCATTTTCTTCTCCATGGTGTTTGGCGAAGATGTAATTAGCCATTTCAAACACCATCTTCTTCTTAGCCCTACTAACCTCCGAACCAGTTTTGAGGCCGGCGCGTTTGAGGGCACGTCGTGATTTCTCCGGGTGCGGCGTGCCAACCCTTTTCGTTTTTGCCCGTGCTATTGAGTGGAATTTCCATTCCAGTGAGGAGAGGGGCTGCACCGGGTCAATCAATGCCGCGGCATCCCCCTCCGATGACTTATCACCAGACTTCACCATGTGTTGGATGCAACAATCACATTTCACCTCCCTCAAAGGGGAGGGAGGGAGAGAGGGCGAATTCTAGAGAGAATGGAGAGCTTCTCTCTCTACACACGACTAAATCTCGAACCAAGAATGTGTTGCGCCGGGTACGAAACCTTTTTTTTTTATCAAACACCTTCACGGTGGAGGGTTCGTGGGTCCCTCATCCCTGTATTTATGAAACAGGTAGGTACATAACATGGCCACACCCGAAAGTGGCGCCTAGGCAAAGAAACAAGAGTAGTATGCGGTCCGATCCCAAATGGACCGGACCTCACCATACTCCCTTCTCTTTTTTTTATTCAAACACCTTCACAGTGGAGAGTTTGTGGGTCCCTCATCCCTATATATCAACAAAAGGCTTTTACAAGCGAATGATTACAAGTAGACCAATCTTTCTAAAGCTAGGGGGAACAAAAAACAATTTACATCACACCCTATGACAATTACACCACAAGAGTAGATAGGGGTCAAGCCTAGGGTGGTCCGACACCCACATACTCTACGGCGTCCGGTACGAAGCAAGATCGGTGGGGCCCATTCTGAGCCTCGAGCTACTCACGGTCATCATCTCTCACCCAAAGGTTGGGGACTCCTAATTCATCCATTCGGATGATGGCTCTGATCATTCTTGGAACATTATGTGGAGACATATGTTGGAAAGAATCTTGTGCCACTCCGCTTTGTTGCCCTCCCTATGTATGAAGGTGGCACGGAATATATGTCTACTTTTGAAGCCATGCAAACGGGCCATGACGCGGCGAACTTATGCCGGCCCCCAAGTAGTACCATTGAGCAATTTCATAGCTTATTCCGCATCCGATTCGATCCATATGGGTCGGTTGAATGCCTTCGCTACCTCCAACCCATGGTGTATGGCCATGAGCTCGGCCTCTAGAGCCGATTGGGCGACGAGGGGGATTGCAAAGACTGCTAGCAACTTCCCAGCGTGATCACGAACTAGACCCCTTCTGCCTCCCTTGTTTGTTGCCTCGAAAAACGCACCATCCGTGCTAAGCTTGATCCACATGTGTTCCGGGGGGTGCCACTTAACCGGCATGACTAGCGATCTCGGCCCCCTTGTCTCGGGGTGATTCGGGGGACTCATTCCGAGTTTCACTCCCTTCCAATGCTTCGGCTTGATGTGTCCATTGGCCATGTTGTTGTGGATGAACATTTGAACCTGCCAAACAACTTTGTACGGTTTGAACTAAGTTTGCTCATTTCGGCTCCTGTTCCTCTCTGCCCAAAGAAACCATAGAATGAGGTATGGGATGACTCGACTAAGGTGTCTCCTATCATGTTGTTGGGTCCTTAACGACCACACTTGCAACCTGTCCGGAATGGTGTCGTTCGCCCTAAGGGATGTGGCCGAACCTTCGAACCAACCGTCGAACTCCCTCCACACACCCCGGATGAAGAGATGTTGAAGGGACTCACTGTTTTTTTGTAACAAACAACCAGGAACACCGAACCGCCCAAAAGTGACGGCTCACTTACCAATTAGAGTACAACGAGGGCCTCCCTACCAACTAGAGTGGTCATCAATGTACTCTTCACTATTCTATTACAATTAACATGGTGCAACCTTCACATAACAAAATCCAAGGTCCGTCACTTAAATGAGGCCCGCAATAGGGACACCCCAGCGATGAACGATCCCTCCCGGATCAAGTTCCTCGATGAAGCCTTCCCTCTCCCGGTTAGGGAGCCCACGTGAGACATTCATTGAGCACGTGCTCGGCTCGTTCGCACTAGAGTCATCCCGATCGAATGACACCGTGGCGAAATTGTCTTTCTAATGCAAATTGTCGATGTGTTGAGCTTTGGAGTGCATGTCTCCCTTATGTGCCTTGCCTTACCTCTTCCTCGACACCAATTGGAATCCATCCTCGTCCATGCTTGGTTGACTCCCAAGGGGCGGTCGAGGAGCCAACGGATCGACGTTCATTGTACCCTCCTTGTTATTCTCTTGGTTGCCACTATCTTTTTCCTTGTTCGTGTGATCAATGTTCAGTGAGGTGCCAACCCTAATCGCCGCCTTTGGACGCCATTCTCAACGGATGATCTTGTGATCGTGGCTAGGGTAGAACGCCTTGGTTGGTGTTCGGTAATCCTTGCCACCAACACGACCCTTCCTTCCCAACGCATGACACTCATCAATGACATGCCCAACATGCTTACAATTATCGCAAAACAATGGAATACGGTCCCATGCTACTTTGTGTCTTGAATTTTTGCCTAGGATGTTTAGCATGATCTCCTCCATCAGGGGGTTGGAGATATCAATCTCAACACATATCCTAGCAAAAGAGAGCCGGGTTTGATTGATTGTGGCATGGTCCGCTTGTAACGGCTTGCCTAGTAGCTTGCCGATCGCCATGAGGGCCGATTCCTCAAAAAGATGGGCCGGTAGTCCCATGATATTGCACCACACGGCAACGATGGGCGACTCAAAGCACGTATCAAAGTCCGGCGCCCATTTAAACACCCTCATTGGGTGAATGTCAACAAACCAAACCGGACTCCCATTAGGGCCACTTAAGACCTTAGCATAATCAGCCATATCTTGGAATTGAAGTAGGATGTGCTTGGCATTCAAGTATTTCCAAGTGAAAGAACCAACTAGCCCCATACCCCCTAAGCTTTTTTGAATTTGGAAAGAAGAAGGGAGTGAGTGGGAAAACTTCCCAACAATGGCTAGTCCAAGTTTCTCTGAGAGATATTCCGTTTCAACATCGGTAAAGGAGAGATAAGGGGTACCTTCAAAGTCTCCGGCTGTCCCCAAAAGTGTGACCTTGCCGGCGTCGAGTGGGATTGGCTCGTCCTTATGGGTTTTGAGCGGTGTTGAGGCTCCCACAATGCACCCCGTCCCCCCATGTGCGAACAAGTTTTTAGCCTCCTTCCATGCATTCGCCGGCGGGACCAGGTTTTCCGGTGGGTACTCCGGCGGCCGGCCGTCGGTGCCATGGTCCCTCTTGTCTCCATCAATGCCGATTTGGGTGTGGATAGCACATGGTGCTGATTTTGAATTCAAAATGGCATTTACCTCAAATGGACCATCATTCTCTTGCCCAAGCAAAGTAACCTTTGTCTTTTCCTTCTTTTGTGAGTCACATGCCAACCCATCCTCCAGCCTAGGCGTCACATGGAGGGGTGTACTTGCATTGGTCTCCTTGTTGACCATCTCATACTCCAAGCATGAGACATCAAGATCCCGGCCAGCCGGCGCCGCCATCAAGACCTTCCAAATATTTAGTCGAAGCTTTCTCATCCTTTATCATTTGAGCTAAGGAGCTCAACATCTCCCCAATAAGAGCTTGCTTAACATCCGGCGACCCCCTCCCTTCACCATGGAGTTTGCCGACGAGTCCATCAGCCATTTCGACCGCCATCTTCTTCTTAGCCCGACTCACCTCCGAACCAGATTCAAGACCGGCTCGTTTGAGGGCATGTCGAGCTTTCTCCGGGTGGGGCGTGCCAACCCTTTTGGTTTTGGGCCGGGCAATCGAACGAAACTTCCACTCCGGTGAGGAAGGGGGCTGCATCGTGTGTATCAAGGCCGCGGCCTCTCCCTCCGGCAGCTCACCACCGAACTTCACCATGTGTTGGATGCAACAATCACATTTCACCTCCCTCAAAGGGGAGGGGAGGGAGAGTGGGCGAATTCTAGAGAGAAGGGAGAGCTTCTCTTAGTGTTAGGCCTCCGTGGACAGAATTGTCTAACCGCATTCACCACATCGTGTCCCACGATATCCCAACACGATTGGTAGAAGGTGGCCGTGCACCGAGGCCTTGGCGCACTGTTTTCGGATATATCAAACACAACTCGCTTAATTTCGTCCCCTTCGGGTGGCTTAGGGATATCCCGAAGTAGATCCGAGGATGGGAGTTGGTGGATCAAGTCAAGATCCGGATCACCTAGGATCGGGGGCGTGGGGGCAAGAAGGTTTTTAAAGAATTCAACCGCCGTGTTCTTGATCTCTTCTTCCCCCGTGACATCGTGCCCATTCACCGAGACCTTATGTATGCGTAACCGTATCCTCTTCTGTTTGACCCTGCTCTGGTAGAATCTCGTGTTCTTGTCCCCATCCGCGATCCATCGAAGAGTCGCTTTCTGGCGCCAGTAGTCCTCCTCCATTTTGAGGAGAAGGATATATTGAGCAATATGCTTGTTCACCAAGGCTCTATTCGCGGGCGAGGGGTTCGCCTCAAACTCACACTGGGCCGCGGCCACATTGTCCTCCATTTCCCTTAGATTGGAATGTATGTTCCCGAATACTTCCTTATTCCACTGCTTGAGTATTTTCTTGGTTCTCGCAAGCTTAAGCTGGAGGTTGAGCAGCCCCACGGCCTCAGTGGTTTGCGTCCAAGCTTCTCGTACAAGATCCAAGAAGCCCTCATGACTGATCCACATATTTTGGAATCTAAAGGCCTTCCCTCCGGTATATCGTTGTGTCCCGCAGCCCCTAGCCAGAACCGAGCCATGATCCGACGCAATCCATGGAAGGTTGGTGACTCGCGTCGCCTCAAAGATCTGTGGCCAAGCTTCGCTAACCAAAAATCTATCAAGCCTTTCCAAGAGGCCATTCTTCACTCATGTGTAGGCCAACCCGTCGAACCCGGGGTCGAGGAGTCTACAGTCCTCAATTGCCTCGGCGAAATCGATCATCTCAGCTTGTCGGTTGGTGTTGCTGCCGACCCTTTCTTGTGGGGATAAGATAGTGTTAAAGTCCCCTCCGACGATCCAAGGGGTGCCCTCGGATTAGCTTATCCCAGAGGTGTTGCCTTTCCGTCCTTGTGCACTTGGCGTAGACGGCCGACACCAAGA
This sequence comes from Salvia splendens, assembly GCF_004379255.2. NCBI lineage: Eukaryota > Viridiplantae > Streptophyta > Magnoliopsida > Lamiales > Lamiaceae > Salvia > Salvia splendens. The sequence goes on from NC_056052.1 coordinate 13,723,021, forward strand.
TGTGGCTTGCGAGGCGTGGGGACGCCATGCAGCATCTGGTCCGAGTCATCCTCCTCGACGAAGTTTGCACCCTCCTCAACAAAAATCCAAATTTTCCCGTTAGAATTTGAGCCTTTGAACGCCAACCCCAAAGCCCTAGAGAACCGCTCCGGGTTAGGGCTTGTGAGTGGCTCCATTATTGCAAGAACATGAACATTATGGTACTTAATTAATCTCTTTATAACGTTTTGTGTAGGCGCATTTGCAATACCCCTAACGTTCCAAAACATGAAATTACATTACATAATTAACATTGAGGAGTCGTACCCGGCGGGTGTGAAGACCCCCCTTGGAATTCAATGATTTGATCCTTGGTTCGTCACGGTCTCCAAGGGAAGGTTGGTGGCGCCACCCATACTCCCTTCTTTTTTTTTTGTTCAAACACCTTCACAGTGGAGGGTTCGTGGGTCCCTCATCCCTATATATCAACAAAAGGCTTTTACAAGCGAATGATTACAAGTAGACCAATCTTTCTAAAGCTAGGGGGAACAAAAAACAATTTACATCACACCCTATGACAATTAAACCACAAGAGTAGATAGGGGTCAAGCCTAGGGTGGTCCGACACCCACATACTCTACGGCGTCCGGTACGAAGCAAGATCGGTGGGCCCCATTCCGAGCCTCGGGCTACTCACGATCATCATCTCTCACCCAAAGGTTGGGGACTCCTAATTCATCCATTCGGATGATGGCTCTGATCATTCTTGGAACATTATGTGGAGACATATGTTGGAAAGAATCTTGTGCCACTCCGCTTTGTTGCCCTCCCTATGTATGAAGGTGGCACGGAATATATGTCTACTTTTGAAGCCATGCAAACGGGCCATGACGCGGCTAACCCGAGAGCGTGGTCGTACTCGGAAAATTCAGGAATCCTTCGAGAATGGTCCGGTGCGCACTAACCTGAGAGCAAGTCCCCAAGTCAGCCGTAACGAGCAAGGTGTTGTGCCTACGAACCCGCCATTGTTGATCGCCTCTAACCATGCTAAGGACGGTGAGGGTGGGCCGCGACACGTTGATGTGCCGATGGCCGAGGCAAACTCAGACCCGAGGGACAAAGGGCGCTGGAGGGCCGAGCCATCCGGCACGATAACTGTGGATAAACAAGAGGGCTCGCCTAGCAACGTTAGGCCCAGCGGGATCGGAGCCGTTGAGGGGCACACGACCAACCCAAGGTCCATGGCGGATATGGTTCGGGAAGGTCCGAGCTCCGAGGGTCACCAAGCCTTTGTCCCGGAAAATATTCTAAATATTGGCTATGCTACCACATCAAATGGGCTCCCGGCAATTTATTTCTCATCATCGGAGACACAAAAATTGGCAATGAGTCTCGGCCATGCTATCGTCGGTAGGTTCTCCCATTCTATTCCGGCTTCACACCAAATACAAAAAGCACTTGATAACATCAAATTTAGTCGAGGCTTTACATGGAAGTATATTAATGCAAAACATGTTCTTGTTCAATTTGAGGATATTGCGGTCTATGCTAGGCTGCTTGGTGGCCCCAAGGGGACCCCGGTGTGGTATGTTGATCGACATCCTATGCGAGTCTTTAAATGGGCGCCGGATTTTGATGCATATTGTGAATCCCCGATCGCGGCAATTTGGTTTAACCTAATTGGCCTCCCCATCCACTTGTTTGAACACGGCCGTTTTTGCCATCGGAAAACTCCTTGGGACCCCTATCCAAGTGGATCGAGCTACAGCCAACAAGGCACGACTATCCTTTGCCCGTATTTGCATCGAGATCGACATAACGAAGCCACCACCCGAGGAGATCATCCTTGACATTTGTGGGCGTGAAACCGTGCAACAGGTGAGGTGGGATAAGATCCCGGCATATTGTAGTGAGTGTAGGCATGTGGGGCATAAAAGTGAGGCTTGTTATGCGGCGGGTAAAGCGGTCCGACCCCCGAAGAGGAACTACAATATTACCACGCCGAGACAGCCACACCAAGGGGCCCAAGGTTCGAAGGGAGGATATGACCAACCGAAGGACAACTTGAACAGCAAGGAGGGGAAACAACATTGGAGACCCAAAGAAACGGAAGCTCAACCGATCATAACAACAAGCACTAGAGATACGAATGATGGACTTTGGCAAGGACCGGATGTCATGGGCGCTTTGCATGAGGATGGCCCCGTGGATTTGGCCCTTCGGGCCGACGAGGGTGACAAGAGCTGGAGTGCAACCCATTTGCATTGTAGGGGCTCGGCTTTCACACCCTTTCATCATGGGAAAGGCCGAGGGAATAAGGCGAAAGGAGATACAAGTAACCACCGGGTCACACCCTCGTCCAGGGTTGGAGGACGGCACGACGAAGACTCAGCCTCGGGTGATCTAGTGAGGCCGAAAGGCTCGTTCAAACCTTTCGATCTAAAAATGTCCGAAGCACAAGAGGTGAAGAACCACATGAGCACCAATCGATATTTCTCCCTAATGGCACGGGAGAATTTCGTGGATAATGACTTGGAAGACACGGATTAAGGGGAGGAGAACATTTCTCTCAAGGATGACGAAGGTGGAGACACTCCCATGCTTATGGAGGTGAAGACATGCCAAGAGAGGAATGACCTTCAGATCATTGAATTTCAAGGGGGGCTTTCACACCCGCCGGGTACGGATTCCTTTTGTTAATCATGTCAATACATCTTCTGTTTTGGAACGTTAGGGGGATCGCGAACGCGTCAACCCAAAACGTCCTAAAAAGACTAATTAAATCTCATAATATTTGCTTTCTTGCAATAATAGAGCCGCTTACAACCCCTAACCCGGACAAATTCTCAAAGAAATTGGGGCTGATCTACAAGGGGTCAAATATCACGGGAAGATTTGGATTTTTGTAGAGGAAGGTGGCTAACTTCGAAGTTGAGGATGACTCGGAATAGTTGCTCCATGGGCGGCTCACTTGCCCGTGGCTACCAACACCTATTGAGATCTCGGCTGTATATGCTAAGTGTACGAGAGGGGAGCGGCTTGCACTGTGGGACAAGATGAGAGACATCACCCAAATGTCGGAAGGGAGGCCTTGGTTCATTGGAGGGGACTTCAACACCATCCTCTCCACTCGCGATAGGATTGGAAGCGACACCAATCGGCAAGTGGAGATGGTTGACTTCGCCGAGGCAATAGAGGATTTCCAATTGTTGGACCCGGGCTTTGATGGCTCGGACTACACCTGGGCAAAGAATGGCCTCATGGAAAGATTGGATAGAGTGCTGGTCAGCGAAATGTCAACCCAGCTTTTTGACTCAATTAGAGTCACTAATCTTCCCCGGGTAGCCTCGGATCATGGGCCAATACTCATCCGGTGCAGAATGCCGACAACCTTGGGGGTGGCAGAGCGTTCCGGTTCCAAAACATGTGGGTGCGGCATGAGGGGTTTGCTGATTTGGTGCGAGTAGATTGGATGGCTCCCACGGAGGCTACAGGCCTACTCAACTTGAAGATCAAGTTAGCAAGGATTAAACAGACATTCAAATGGTGGAACAAAGAGGTTTTCGGGAGATCAAATTTCTATTTTTCTAATCTTCGTCATATTGAAGGATTTTACAAACTATATTCCAAACCGGCGTCCTTCAGCGCCAGAGAACCCTGCGACGCCCTCTCGGCTAACCTCCGTGGTGTCTGGTCGGCCTGGGATGATGCCGCCCTCGCTGAAATCCTCCTCGAAGCAGCCATGCGAGGAGACACCCAATTCAAAGATCATGTTCATTGCAGGTTCGCCGGCCTCCAAAAAAGGGAGTTAAGATGAAGGTCACGACAAGAGTAAAAGGAAGGAAAAGTACGCCAGTTCCAACATACAAAGGAGGAAGCCGGAAAAGGTTCATTCTGTCCCCCGTGCCGGAGGACAAGCAGATCCGGAAGCGAATTGATTTTGCAGAGAGCGCCGACTCTGGCGATGGCTCCCCGCGATGTAAGGCGGTTATCGTCTTCAATGAAGAGCCCCAACAACAAGAGGAGGTCCTGGAAACGAAGAATCCTGACTCAAACATGAGGGAGGACTCGATTCACGGAACTGAAGTGAACCCGCCGGAACCCTCTGAAGCGCCGGCGAGGGAGGCTGCCCCGAACGTGGAACCGATGAGCAAGACAAAGGAGAGTTGTCAGGTTGAGGACCTAGGACCTAACGTGCCTGCAACTCTACTTACTGTCAGAACGGTCAACTTGCCTTATTTGGGAAAGACTACAAACCAGCCTTTCGAAAGACAAGTGATTCCCTACCTGCCAAAGAGTTCACGTGACCCCACCCCAATCTCGAAGCATGCTGCTGTTACCGAAGAGCATATCCTCCACCTTACCTTCTCGGATATGGCCTCCACTCTCGACTGCACTTCTGCACAGCCGCTGCTAGAACACCACATGAGGAATGTAAGCCCCACACCCCTGGTCCAGCTCAACCCCAAGACAAGCTGGGCTGCTCTCCCTCAACCAATGACGAATAACTCGGCACCATCAATGGACGGCCACTTCCCCTCCCTCGAAGAATTCCCTCCACTTGAGCGAGGACACATCAAGAAAATTTGTAGTGCCTTTGAACCTGGACTAGCGTCCCGGAAAAGTTTCTGGGAAAAGGGAAAGAGGGTCTGAAACATGGGACCTCTCCCTCCTCTGCCTTCGTTGCTTTTTCACCCACATCTGGCCCCCTACATCCCTCGCAACAAGGAGCTACATAAAGAACACCAAAGACAGCGGAGAGGAATGAGAACCACATTAAAAAGACCATGGCGGATATTGTCCGTGACAATCAGAACCCAAACGAGCCACACGTGTTTGAGCCAAACAAAATTAAAAACATAAGCTTCGCGAGTGTCAACAATGGAGTCCCAGCAATCTACTTCTCTGGCGTGGATACTCGGCAGCTTGCTGAGAACATGGGGAATGCTGTGGTGGGCAAGTTCTCGCACTCCATCCCGGCGTCGCATCAGATCCAAAAGGCACTTGACAACATCAAATTCTCCAAGGGTATGACTTGGAAATACATCAATGCTAAACACATACTTATCCAATTCGATGATATTGCGGACTATGCCCGTATGCTCGGAGGGCCGAAGGGAACCCCGATTTGGTACGTTGACCGCCACTCAATGCGTGTTTTCAAATGGTCTCCTGATTTTGATGTATATTGTGAGTCCCCAATAGCTGCCATTTGGTGTAACTTGATCGCGCTCCCCATCCATCTATTTGACACCGCGGCCCTGTTCGCAATTGAGAAACTCCTTGGCACGCCGATCCAAATTGACAAGGCCACAGCAGCCAAGTCGCGCTTGTCCTTTGCTCGCATCTGTATTGAGATCGACATTACTAAACCTCCCCCAGAAGAGATCATCCTCGACATTTGCGGGAGGGAGATCATCCAGCAGATTAAATGGGACAAAATCCCTGCATATTGCCTGGATTGTAAGCACGTTGGGCATACAAAAGAGGTTTGCTACGCCAATGGTAGAACGGGAAGGCCTATGAAGCGGAACTACCATACCATGCCGCCACCGGGGATGGCCCAAGGAGAGAAAACCAGGTTCAACAATGGCAACCAACAGACGGACAAAACCATGAAGCCAAATCAGGAAGGCAACACCAATTCATTAAAACTGATCAATTACCAGAAAGACGAGACACCCTCTGCTCACCAGCCGGATATCATGGGCAATTTCGGAGAGGCAGAATATCCGGATCAGGATTTCCAAGTTCAAGGACGTCGAAGGCAAGGGAATCAACGACGCAGCCTCTCACCGGGGTATAAAACGAGCCATGGGGCGAGGAAGGGAGCCACCTAAGGGGCAACCGGAGATCCCACCTTCTCAAAGCATGGGCACTCTACCCCAACCCCACAAAGGTCAAAGGGCGAGGGAGACCATCATAGGCAAGCTCTTTTCTCGGACAACATGGTGCAAAAAGAGATCCTCTCCATGAACAAATACTACAAACTCATGGAAGATGGAACCTTCGACATGGAAACGTATGAAGGAGGTGAGGCGACGTGCATGGAAATTACGAACCACGAGGACCTCGTGACAGGGGAAATAGACGGGAAGAAGCGGCCCCGGCTCCCGGAAATGAACAAGTGCTCCAGATTGAATACCAGAGGAGGTCCTCTTCCCCCTCGGGTAAGCTCCAAATCTGTTAATTATGTCTTTAAATCTTTTGTTTTGGAACGCTAGGGGGGTCGCAAACGCGCCCACCCGAAACGTTATCAAAAGAATGATCAACTTATACAATGTTAATTGTCTTGCAATCATGGAACCGATGACCCCAACAAATCCGGATCTCTACTTAAGGGTGTTGGGATTGCAATTCAAAGGGGCTAACGTGAATGGAAAAATCTGGATATTCGCGGATCAGGGGGCAAATTTTGAGATCATTGAGGATTCGGAACATGTCCTTCATGGATGCCTCTCGATTCCAAGTAGACCCCAAACTATCTCTATTTCGGCTGTGTACGCCAAATGCCAAGAGGGGGGAGAGTCTCCTTGTGGAATAAACTGAGGGAAGTTGCGGGTAGCTCGGAGGGATCCCCTTGGGTGGTCGGAGGAGATTTCAACACAATCCTCCACTTGAGTGACAGGAGGGGTAGCGATACAAACAGGCTCGTGGAGATGATTGACTTTGCAGAAGCGATTGAAGACTGCAGGCTGCTGGAACCCGGCACGGACGGCGCTGAGTTTACTTGGGCAAAAACGGCCTTTTCGAGAAGCTGGATAGGGTCCTTATCAACGAAAGTTGGGCTAGCTCTTTTGATACAACGAGGGTGACGAACCTCCCACGAGTCTCCTCAGATCCTGGGCCGGTCCTCATGCGATGCTGGTGGCAGGCCACAACGCCCAAAGCTAGTGCTTTTAGATTTCAAAGTATGTGGATTCGGCACCCAAACTTCCAAGAGGTGATCCGAAATTAATGGCTAAAGGAGACTGATTCTGGAAGCCTTCTCAATTTTCGAACTAAACTCGGTAGGATCAAGAAGGCTCTCAAACAATGGAATAAGGAGGAATTTGGAAACATCCACGCCAACCTCAAGGAGGCAGAGGAAAAGGTTGCAGAGGCCCAACGCATTTTCGAAATGAACCCTTCCCCGGAGAACAGAACGGAGGTGAATAAACAGATCGCAAGCTACATCCTCTTGCTCAAAATGGAAGCCGACTATTGGAAACAAAAAGCAGCAATCCGCTGGCTCTCGGACGGGGAGAAGAACACAAAATTCTACCAAAGTTGGGTGAAACAGAAGAGATTGAGGCTCCATATCCACAGAATCCAAGACAATGGCAGGGAGTTGGTCGATGAAGAGGAAATCAAAAGCTCGGCAGTTAACTTCTTCAAAGGGTTACTAGCTCCGACCCAGTGCAGATTAAATGAGCCCGAGCTTGAACTTATCCAACCGCTTCCCCTTTCCATAAACCTTGATGAACTGACCAGGCCACCGGACTCTGAGGAGGTACGGAAGGCGGTCTTCTCTCTATCCGGGGATAGCACGCCAGGGCCAGATGGGTTCACGGCCACTTTCTTTCAAGCATGTTGGCCAATTGTTGGACTTGAGCTGACTGAAGCTATCAACCAAGTCTTCCATGGAGCTTATCTACCAAGAAGTTTTACGGCCACGTCAATTGTCCTCATCCCAAAGAAAGAGGATCCGATCTTATGGTCGGACTATAGACCAATTAGCCTCTGTAATGTCACAAACAAGATTATTACAAAACTCTTCACTGCTACACTCTCTCCCCTGCTGCCACTAATCATCTCTCCAAACTAAAGTGGCTTCGTCAAAGGACGTCTCCTTAACGATAATGTGCTCCTTGCACAAGAAATGTTTCAAGAATTGGCCAGATGTTCCCCAGCCCCAAATGTGGCCATCAAAATCGACATGGCAAAAGCATACGACCGAGTCCAATGGCCATTCCTCATCTGTGTTCTCCGGCGCATGGGTTTCCCGGAAGGCTGGCTCAGTCTCGTGGAGAGGTGTATCGGTTCTTGCTAGTTCTCTATTCTGATCAATGGGGCCCCTTCGGGATTTTTTAAATCCACCCACGGGCTCAGACAGGGGGACCCCATCTCACCGGCTCTGTTCGTTATTGCGGCCGAGTATCTTTCTAGAATGTTAGACAAGCTCATCCGGGATAAAATAGCCAAGAGGATTAGTGGTTGGGCACATTGGCATCTCTCGTTCGAAGGTAGACTCACGCTCATCAAGAGCACCCTCGAAGCCATCCCACTCCACACCTTCCAGGCCATTGAGCCAACCAATGCAGCCCTTAACCTCCTTGATCAAATGCTTGCCCGATTTTTCTGGGGATCCACAAATGAAAAGAAGAAAACGCACTGGATTAGCTGGGAGCAGGTCTGTCTCCCCACGGCCGAAGGTGGTCTTGGGATTAGGCGATTCAAAGACGTCCTTAGAGCCTTCAACTTAAAGCTCTGGTGGAGGTTTAGAGAAGATAACTCCCCTGTGGGCCGCCTACTTAAATTCCAAATACTGCAGAAAAACCTCCCCACTCTCCGACAGGGTCCAAGGAAGAAGTAGCCCAACATGGAAGAGATTGTCTCGGGCATGGCTACAGGCACATCCATTCATCCGCTGGATGGTCGGTAATGGGCAAATTTTCTTCTGGGACGATATTTGACTCGGAAACGTAGCTATGAGGGGACTTTGCCTTGATGAAAGAGGAAAATGCACAGATCGAGTTCGTGATTTCTGGCACGAATAGAAATGGGACCGTGCAAAGCTGCAACTTCTCCATGATCAGGCTGGTATGCCGCATCCGCTAATTGAAGAAATCATGAATTTACCAATGTGGAGGATCAGAAGGACGCTCCGAGGTGGCTTCTCTAGGCCAGAGGAAACTTCACTCTCTCATCGGCTTGGGATACCTTTAGATCACACCGGCCAGTTATCCCAGCCTTGGAAGAAATCTGGAACGTGGGGCTTACTCCCTCGATCTCTATCTTTATTTGGAGACTTCTATCCAATCGTATCACGGTAGATACTAAGCTCCAATGGAGGAATATTGAGCTCGCATCTAAATGTCATTGCTGCAATAACCATCTGGGCATCGAGTCTCTGTCCCACCTCTTTGTGCAGGGAGAAGGAGCAACCAAAGTCTGGAGAGCTTTTGACTCATGGTTCCCTGGCCAGTCAGCCCCTTTACTCATCAATGACTCAATCCCGGATAGACTTGAGACCTGGGCTAGGAGATGCTGTCAACCATCGAAAACACATCTGAGCAAAATCATTCCTTGTCTAATCTTTTGGTTCCTTTGGGCTGAACGCAACAAAAGTCGACATCATGACATCCGATTCAAGCCATTCAACGTCGCAGCACAGTGGAAAGGAACTCAGATGACGCTGACTCCACCGTCGAGGGTGGAAGGTAGGCGTCCTCGTCCCATGATCAGGCAAGTCAAATAGAATCCCCCGGATAATTTCTGGATCAAGGTTAATACGGCGGCAGTGTTTAGTGCACAGTCCGGGGCAGCTGGTGGTGGACAGATTGTGCGAGACCACTTGGGGAGGATTAAGGTGGCCCATGCTGCCCCATTGCATGCCACGTCCGGCCTTGAAGCGGATCTCCTTGCCATCCCCAAAGGCCTCCAACTCGCCCAAGAGTGGGGACTGCCAGCTTGGATTGAATCGGATGCAGCTCAGGCGATCTCCCTCATTAACTTAAAGGAATTCGGCCCGGCACATCGAGACACACAATGGCGCGGATCATCCTTGCGCAACGGCAAAGGCTAACTCGCTTCACTTTTATTCATGGGGAAGGTAACAAGGCTGCTATTTTTTTGGCCAAGGAGGGTTTTTATAGCCAAAATCGTATACTAGTGAAGCATTAATTTGGGTTGTTGCATGTTTTGTTTCCTTCTACAGTAGGTACCCTTTTCTAGGTCATTGCAGTCACTTTAACTCCACGTCCTTGATGTTGATCTTTTGTAGGTGCTCAACAAGGGAAGATGGTGGTTTGCCTGTGATCTACAGCTCTGCAGAGTGGCTACTGTTGCTTGGGCAGATGTTGCAGGTTGACCTTGCCCTCTTTAGGCCAAGCTCATCTCCATTATTGAAAAGGCAATGTCACCCTTTCCACTTAAGTATAGGTTGCAAATTGCCTTAGTATCTTATGCGTTTTTAGTTTAATTTGTTTGTGAGAAAGTGGACTGATCACATACGGCTGCCACCTTGATGTACCGGGCCCAACGGGCCGTCGACAATCGGGCTGAAAATCGAGCCTAAGGAAGGGGCCGAAGCTTAGCATTTCTAAATTGTAATAAGGTAGTGCTTTTCCAAGCTTTCTTTTCTTTCAAACATGTATGAAACATTTTATAAAAGTTAGAATGTATTATTTTTCCTTCATTTTCATTATCATACATTTTGTAAACTAAAACATAGTTCGGAAAGTAACACGTATTTTATTTACTTAAAGAATAAACGGACAGATTTCCATTTTTATTCGATCCTTGCTCGTTTCTTTAAATTTCCAGATTTATGTTAGTCTTTAATCGTGCAAATCGAACATAGGCATTGCATAATAATCGTACTTAAGGTATTTAGGAAGAGGCATTCACTTCACATTTCTTTAATTATTTCATAAGGTTAAGGTAATTAAATCGTGGCCATGACACATATACTAAAACAAAATACTTTATTTATATACTACACATCAAATATATACATAAAATTCACAATTTATACATACGTGGCACCTACTACGCACACTCACTACAGACAATTTATACTACGCATAAAATTCACAATTTATACTACGCACTAAATGGACTGCACATACAACCCACACTTACTACGTACACAAAATACATAATTTAAATATACTACACAATAAATGCACACATAATATACACGATATATACATGACACATACTACAAATATTAAATACATTATAAATAAAATACACAAACACAATATAAATAAAACACACTTCATACACATTGCGTGCGATATACACACTATACATACCACAAATATTAATCACACTATAAATAAAATACACTACACATGTACTGTAAACATACATTCCTACATTGCACACACTATGGGTAGTAGCACAAAATACACAATTTATACACTTTACAACAAATATACACATAAAATACATAATTTATACATACGTGCCATATATTACAAATATTAAACACAATATAAATAAAATACACAAACACAATATAAATAAAATAAACAAACGTTAAATGCACACTAGTACACATTTCACAAAATAAAAATACTAAACACCACTATACAAAAATAAAAACTTTAAACTATAGACAAAATACACACTGTCCACACAAAATATGCAATACACACACTACACTACACACACACTACACAAGATACATGCACACACATTAAACACATAAATATAAAACAAACATTACACACTGTACACAAAAAACTAAATACAAATATTATAAAACATACTATACATACTCGGGACATACTACGCATATTACACACACTATAAATAAAATACACAAAACACATGCACAACATAAATACATACACATTGTGCACACACTACAGATACTATTACAAAATAAACTATTTATACACTCTGCAACAAATGCACAAATAAAATAGACAACTAATACACACGTGGTACATACTACAAACATTAAAAGTGTTATAAATAAAATACGCAAACACAATATAAATAAAACAAACAATACACACAATATTATAAAACATATAATACATATGAGGAACATAATACAAATAGTAATACAAAATACACTACTTGTACACTATACAACAAATGCACAATTAAAATATACAATTTCACACAAGGTACACACTACAAATATTAAACACGATATAAATAAAATACACAAACACAATATAAATAAAACACACACACACAACTCAACGACGCACTATAAAAAATGAATAACATTGCATACATACTATGTACTATACATCATAGCACATAATACACATTGCACATCGTCTGCACATCGTCTGCACATATATGCACACTTTACACACATACATATTAAACAAAAATTACACATTGTACACGAAATACATATACAAAATACAAACATTAAAAAAACACTACACTAAGTACGTGGCACATACTATAAACACTGAACATACTATAAAAAAAATATACAAACATACACAAAACACATGTACAATAATAATACTTACATACATTGCAAACGCTACGCTACATATACTAAAACAAAATACTCTTTTTATATATTATACAACAAATATATACATAAAATTCACAATTTATACATACATGGCACCTACTACGCACACTCACTACAGACAATTTATACATATGTGGCACATATTACAAATATTAAACACAACATAAATAAAATACACAAACATTAAATGGACCGCACATACTACACACATTATATACAAAATACACACTAGTACAAAATTTACAAAATAAACTTACTAAACACCACTATACAAAAATAAAAACTTTACACTATAGACAAAATACACACTGTCCACACAAAATACGCAATACACACACTACACTACGCAAAATACGCAATACACACTACACTACACACACACTACACAAGAAGCATGCACACGCATTAAACACATAAATATAAAACAAACAATACACACTGTACACAAAAAACTAAATACAAATATTATAAAACATACTATACATACTCTGCACATACTACGAATATTACACACAATATAAATAAAATACACATAACACATGCACAACATAAATACATACACACATTGTGCACACACTACAGATACTATTACAAAATAAACTATTTATACACTCTGCAACAAATGCACAAATAAAATACACAACTAATACACACGTGGTACATACTACAAACATTAAAAGCGTTATAAATAAAATACGCAAACACAATATAAATAAAACAAACAATACACACAATATTATAAAACATACAATACATATGAGGCATATAATACAAATAGTAATACAAAATACACTACTTAACACTATACAACAAATGCACAATTAAAATATACAGTTTCACACATGGTACACACTACAAACATTAAACACGATATAAATAAAATACACAAACACAATATAAATAAAACACACACACACAACTGAATGACACACTATAAAAAAATGAATAACACTACATACATACTATGTACTATACATCATAGCACACCCGCTGCACATCACACATATACGCACACTTTACACACATACATATTAAACAAAAATTACTCATTGTACACGAAAAACATATACAAAATACAAACATTAAAAAAACACAACACTCAGTACGCGGCATATACTAGAAACACTGAACATATTATAAATAAAATACACAAACATACACCAAACATATGTACAACAATAGTACTTACATACATTCCAAACGCTACGCTACATATACTAAAACAAAATACTCTATTAACATACTATACAACAAATATATACATATAATTCACAATATATACAGACATGGCACCTACTACGCACACTCACTACAGACAATTTATACTACGCATAAAATTTACAATTTATACTACGCACTAAATGGACTGCACATACAACCCACAGTCACTTCGTACACAAAATACACAATTTAAATATACTATACAACAAACGCACACATAAAATACACGATATATACATGACACATACTACAACTATTAAATACTTTATAAATAAAACACACAAACATTAAATGGACCTCACATACCACTCACATTATACAAAATACATACTAGTACACAATTTACAAAATAAACATACTAAACATCACTATACAAAAATAAAAACTTTACATTATAGACAAAATACACACGGTCCACACAAAATACGCAATAGACACACTACACCACACACACACTACACAAGATACATGCACACACATTAAACACATAATATAAAACAAACATTACACACTATACACGAAAAACTAAATACAAATATTATAAAACATACTATACATACTCTGCACATACTACGAATAATATTACACACACTATAAATAAAATACATAAAAATAAAAACTTTAAACTATAGACAATACACACACTACACTACACAAAATACGCAATACACAGTACACTACACACACACTACACAAGATACATGCACACACATTAAACACATAAATATAAAACAAACAATACACACTGTACATAAAAAACTAAATACAAATATTATAAAACGTACTATACATACTCGGCACATACTACGAATATTACACACACTATAAATAAAATACACAAAACACATGCACAACATAAATACATACACACATTGTGCACACACTACAGATACTATTACAAAATAAACTATTTATACACTCTGCAACAAATGCACAAATAAATTACACACCTAATACACACGTGGTACATACTACAAACATTTTAAAAGTTATAAATAAAATACACAAACACAATATAAAACACACAATATTATAAAACATACAATACATATGAGGCACATACTACAAATAGTAATACAAAATACACTACTTATACACCATACAATAAATGCACAATTAAAATATACAATTTCACACATGGTACATACTACAAACATTAAACACGATATAAATAAAATACACAAACACAATATAAATAAAACACACATACACACACAACTCAACGACACACTATAAAAAAATGAATAACACTGCATACATACTATGTACTATACATCATAGTACACATTGCACACTGTTCAGAGGACGTAGAATTTTCATCCTTTCTTTTTAGATAAACCGGGATATGAGATTGACTAATTCTCGTTGAGAGGACGTAGAATTTTCATCCTTTATCCGGGATAATACACATTGCACACTGACGCCCCGAAATTTCATCCTTTCTTTTTAGATAAACCGGGATATCAGATTGACTAATTCTCATTGAGAGGACGTAAAATTTTCGTTGTAATTTCTGACTTCGGAATAAATTAAATACTGTTGTCAAGGGAAAAACAAAGTGCATTAAATTATTTCTAGGATAAAAGTGAAAGATATACTTTTATTAGATAAATACCTTGAGGAGTATTATTACAAGAATGATGGAAATACAAGTGGTGCATGCCTCGATTTCCGCACAATGAGAACAACGTAACAACTAATCCTACTCTAAGCTTTGAAAGGAGCCAACTTCAACTAATGGCTAAACTAGGGCTTGGTCAAGAGCTACTCCAAACCTAATGCTTCAACAATTGCTAAACTTAGCAATAAGACAAGTGAGTGATGTAGTAAATCTCATCTCTTGTCTTCCTCCACATCTTCTCGATTTCCAACCCCCACAACACTCCAAATGTGCATCCCCTAAACCTGCAAAGATAGCACAAAATGGGGTAAGAAAATGTACTCATGAGAGAAGGGAGGGAGGGGAGAGCTTGAATGAAAATGGAGAGGAAGCAGGCTGATTTGTACAGCCAAGACGCTGCCTTTTAGGCAGTGAAATCAGCCATTTTGTCAGATTCTCATCTTTCATCAAAGTAGAAGTTAGAACAAATGAGCATGGTAGAATGAGCCCTATGTTCATGCACAAAATGAACATGAATCAGAGCCTCTTTCCCATCACTAAGGCTGGAAGAACAGCCCCAAATATTCACCAATCTAATAAGAACAACATTATCACAAAGCTCGAAAGGAAGCTAAGAAACAGCCCCAAAATAGCATCACAACCTCCCAAAAATCGGCACAAAGTGCCAAGAGAGGGGGGCTATATAAACAGCCCTTCTCCACCTTCTCCCTCCCCATTTTCGAGCACTCAAAATTCACGTAGCAAGAGTGCAGCCGAGGGGAAGGAAGAGGAACAAGTGTGGACAAGGGCGAGAGAGCAGTCTGGCAGCCGAAGGGAACACCCCAGGCAGAGGTAACGACAAACACCCCCATACCCTCTCTTGCATCATGTTAGAACGATAGTTAGCCAAGTATAGAACTCGATAAGATATCCACAACAACATGAACAAGTATCACATAGGCTTAGCCTCAATAACCAAGTATGCCACAAAACAATAAGGGCTGCTTAAGCCAAGTAGGTGGACTTTTAAAATTTGAATGACAAATTTTGATTTGAATTATTATTTGAACTTGAAAAAAAAAATTCTTTTTATAAATTATTTATTCATTTGTTAATTATCCAAATCCAACATTTAAATTCTGTAGTTAACAAAAAAAAAGAGAGATAGACCTACAACGTTAATTATTTAAATAAAAACTCATTTTCCTTCTTCAAAAAGGAAATGAATATTTTGTCCCTACTTTTTCATTTTTTGGCAATTTTATTTGGTTAGTCATACCCTTTATTCGGAGTATTTGTTTTATGCTGAAACAGAACAAAGAGATAATACCACAATTATCAAAAGCAAACTCCGTTGACAGAGAGAGAGCATATGAAATGAGCTTGGGGTTTTTAAGTTAAATCGGAATAGAAATTAAATAAACAGATTAAAACAAAATTGTTGGAACATCGAGAAGACGAACTAAAATTGAGATTTTTATTGATCTGAAGTTAAATCGGAAATCGAAATATACACTGCTGGAATCAGATTCCGTTGTCGGAAAATAAATAATCAAATGAAACGAAAGTGTTAAAGAGAGTGAAGATGAACTTGAACTTGAGATTATCATTTCTGAACTTGAGATTATCATCGCGAGGCACCAATTGCTCCTGCGCCATCACCATCACAATCGATTTGTAGATCTCAACAATCATCCTCTCGTCGTACTCCTTGATCGGCCGCGCACCGAATCCGGTCACGCCGTCGCCGAGAAATCCGCCGCCGAATCAGCTCCCGATCATCCTTGTGTTCGCGATCTTCATCATCGTGCCGATGTACGCGTCCCGCAGCCCTATCAGCAGCTTCTTCGGCGAGAATCAGAGCTTCAGCTTCAGCAGCGGCGTCAGCTTGATGCGCCACGACCTCCGCCGCGGTGCCGCACCGGAATCGCCTAGCTCGACGACTCGCGTCTTCCACTTGTTGCCGGCGTCGGCGATCCATTGTGGGGTCGGCGAAATGAGAGGGGATGAGGGCGGCAGATCTGGATCTAGGGTTTCAGAATTGGGGAAGAGAGAAGGGAGAGTTGTTGCGTAGAGAGAGAAGGCAGACGTGGATAATGAGGCAAACAAAAGGGCGCTTGGTTTTCTTCATTTAATTACACTAATTAAGTGTAATTAGGGTGGTTAATAAATATGCATAAATCACCATTAAATTTGCTAATTATTTCCTTTTTTGGAAATGACTCAACTATAAAGAAATTTCCCGAAATGGTAAAATGACTCAACCATGGTGAAACGGAAGGAGTACTAATTAGCGAATTACGCTATTTATTTTCAAAGGAGAAATTATTCAAGGGCAAGTGAGGTTAAACGAGGATTGTTAATTGGAGATGAATAACACTCCATACATACTACAATTGGAGATGAATAACGCTATTTAGTTGTGTGTGTGCGTGTTACACATGGTACACACTGCAAACATTAAACACGATATAAATAAAATACACTAACACAATATAAATAAAACACACACACATAACTCAACGACACACTGTAAAAAAATGAATAACACTCCATACATACTATTAACTATACATCATAGCACATAATACACATTGCGCACCACATCACAGATATACGCACACTTTACACACATACATATTAAACAAAAATTACACATTGTACACAAACATTACAAAAACAATACACTCAGTACGCGGCACATACTACAAACAATAAACATACTATAAATAAAATATACAAACATACGCAAAACACATGTACAACAATAATACTTACATACATTGCAAACGCTACGCTACATATACTAAAACAAAATACTCTATATATATACTACACAATAAATATATACATAAAAATCACAATATATACATACGTGGCACCTACTATGCACACTCACAACAGAACATTTATACTACGCATAAAATTCACAATTTATACTACGCACTAAATGGACGGCACATACAACCCACAGTCACTACGCACACAAAATACACAATTTAAATATACTATACAATAAATGCACACACTATATACATGATATATACATTACACAAACACAATATAAATAAAACACACTTCATACACATTGCGCACTATATACGCACTATACATACCACAAATATTAAACACGCTATAAATAAAATACACTACACATGTACTGTAAACATACATGCCTACATTGCACACACTACGGGTAGTAGCACAAAATACGCAATTTATACACTATACAACAAATATACACATAAAATACATAATTTATACATACGTGGCACATATTACAAATATTAAACACAACATAAATAAAATACAAACACAATATAAATAAAATAAACAAACAATACTACGAATAATATTACACACACTATAAATAAAATACACAAAACACATGCACGACATAAATTCATACACACATTGTGCACACACTACCGATACTATTACAAAATAAACTATTTATACAGTATGCAACAAATGCACAAATAAAATACACAACTAATACACACGTGTTACATACTACAAACATTAAAAACATTATAAATAAAATACAAAAACAAAATATAAATAAAACAAACAATACACACAATATTATAAAACATACAATACATATCGCCACATACTACAAATACTAATACAAAATACACTACTTATACACCATACAACAAATGCACAATTAAAATACACAATTTCACACATGGTACACACTACAAACATTAAACACGATATAAATAAAATACACAAACACAATATAAATAAAACACACACACACGCAACTCAACGACACACTGTAAAAAAATGAATAACACTCCATACATATTATTAACTATACATCATAGCACTTAACACACATTGCGCACCCTCTGCACATCACACGCTACGCTACATATACTAAAACAAAATACTCTATTTATATACTACACAACAAATATATACATAAAATTCACAATTTATACATACGTGGCACCTACTACGCACACTCACTACAGACCAATTTATACTACTCACTAAATGGACTGCACATACAACCCACACTCACTACGTACACATACAATAAATGCACACACTATATACATGATATATACATTACACATACTACAAATATTAACTACTTTATAAACAATACACAAACACAATATAAATAAAACACACTTCATACACATTGCGCACTATATACGCACTATACATACCACAAATATTAAACACACTATAAATAAAATACAGTACACATGTACTGTAAACATACATGCATACATTGCACACACTACGGGTAGTAGCACAAAGTACACAATTTATACACTATACAACAAATATACACATAAAATATACCCCATCTGTCCCATTAGAAATGAAACGTTTTCCTTTTCGGTCTGTCCCATTAAAAATGAAACATTTCTAAAATTTGAAACAATACTCTCTCTACTTTTTCTTCTCTCTTACTTTACTCTCTCTTCATTAACTCACAAAACAACACTACATAAAATCTCGTGCCGAAAAGCAAATGTTGCATATTTAATGGGATGGAGGGAGTATAATTTATACATACATGGCACATATTACAAATATTAAACACAATATAAATAAAATATAAACACAATATAAATTAAATAAACAAACATTAAATGGACCGCACATACTACACACAATTCACAAAATAAACATACTAAACACCACTATACAAAAATAAAAACTTTACACTATAGACAAAATACACACTGTCCATACAAAATACGCAATACACACAATACACTACACACACTACACAAGATACATGCACACACTAAACACATATATAAAACAAACAATACACACTATACACGAAAAACTAAATACAAATATTATAAAACATACTATACATACTAGACACATACTACGAATAATATTACACACACTATAAATAAAATACACAAAACACATGCACAACATAAATACATACACACATTGCGCACACACTACAGATACTATTACAAAAAAACTATTTATACACTCTGCAACAAATGCATAAATAAAATACACAACTAATACACACGTGGTTCATACTACAGACATTAAAAATGTTATAAATAAAATACACAAACACAATATAAATACAACAAACAATACACACAATATTATAAAACGTACAATACATATGCGGCACATAGTACAAATACTAAGACAAAATACACTACTTATACACTATACAACAAATGCACAATTAAAATACACAATTTCACACATTGTAGACACTACAAACATTAAACACGATATGAATAAAATACACAAACACAATATAAATAAAACACAAACACACACAACTCAACGACACTATAAAAAATGAATAACACTGCATACATACTATGCGGCACATACTACAAATACTAACACAAAATACACTACTTATACACTATACAACAAATGCACAATTAAAATACACATACGTGGCACTTACTGCGCACACTCACTACAGACAATTTATACTACACATAAAATTCACAATTTATACTACGCACTAAATGAACTGCACATACAACCCACAATCACTACGTACACAAAATACACAATTTAAATATACTATACAACAAATGCATACATAAAATACACGATATATACATGACACATAATGCAAATATTAAATACTTTATAAATAAAATACACAAACACAACTCCATACACATTGCGCACTATATACACACTATACATACCACAAATATTAAACACACTATAAATAAAATACACTACACATGTACTATAAACATACATGCCTACATTGCACACACTACGGGTAGTAGCACAAAATACACAAATTATACACTATACAACAATATACATATAAAATACACAATTTATACATACGTGGCACATATTACAAATATTAAACACAACATAAATAAAATACACAAACACAATATAAATAAAAAAACAACCATTAAATGGATCGCACATACTACACACATTATATACAAAATATACACTAGTACACAATTCACAAAATAAACATACTAAACACCACTATACAAAAATAAAAACTTTACACTATAGACAAAATACACAATGTCCATACAAAATATGCAATACACACACTACACTACACAAAATACGCAATACACACACTACACTACACACACTACACAAGATACATGCACACACATTAAACACATAAATATAAAACAAACAATACACACTGTACCCGAAAAACTAAATACAAATATTATAAAACATACTATACATACTCAGCACATACTACACTATAAATAAAATACACAAAACATATGCACAACATAAATACATACACACCTTGTGCACATTTCAGATACTATTATAAAATAATCTATTTATACACTCTACAACAAATGCACAAATAAAATACACAACAAATACACATGTGGTACATACTACAGACATTAAACATTAAACACGGTATAAATAAAATACACACAAAATATAAAAAAACAAACAATAGACACAATATTATAAAACATACAATACATATGCAGCACATACTACAAATACTAATACAAAATACACTACTTATACACTATACAACAAATGCACAATTAAAATACACAATTTCACACATGGTACATACTACAAACATTAAACACGATATAAATAAAATACACACACCCACAACTCAACACATAACACATTTTGCACTCCCTCTACACATCACACATATACGCACACTTTACACATACATATTAAACAAAAACTACACATTGTACACAAAATACATATACAAAATACAAACATTACAAAAACACTACACTCAATACGCAGCCCATACTACAACAACTAAACATACTATAAATAAAATATACAAACATGCACAAAACACATGTACAACAAAAATACTTACATACATTGCAAACGCTGCGCTACATATACTAAAACAAAATACTCTATTTATATACTATACAACAAATATACACATAAAATTCACAATTTATACATACGTGACACCTACTACGCACACTCACTACAAACCCATGGGATTCGGTAATCCTTGCCTCCAACACGACCCTTCCTTCCCAACGCATGACACTCATCAATGACATGCCCAACATGCTTACAATTCTCGCAAAACAATGGGATACGGCCCATGCTACTTTGTGTCTTGATTGTTTGGCTAGGATGTTTAGCATGATCTCCTCCGTCGAGGGGTTGGAGATATCAATCTCAACACATATCCTAACAAAAGAGAGCCGGGTTTGATTGATTGTGGCATGGTCCGTTTGTAACGGCTTGCCTAGTAGCTTGCCGATCGCCATGAGGGCCACTTAGGACCTTAGCATAATCACCTATATCTTGGAATTGGAGTAAAAGTACTTAGCATTTAAGTACTTCCAAGTGAATGAGCCCACTAGCCCCATACACCCTAAGCTTTTTTGAATTTGGAATGTAGATGGGAGTGAGTGGGAGAACTTTCCAATTATGGCTAGTCCTAGTTTCTCTGAGAGGAATTTCGTTTCTAAATCGGTAAAGGAGAGACATGGGGTACCTTCAACGTTTTCAGCCGTCCCCAAAGGTGTGACCTTGCCGGCGTCAAGTGTGATTGGCTCGGCCTTTTAGAAATTGTGCGGGTTTGGGACTCCCACCACGGGTCTCGTTCCTCTTGTGAGAAGAGGTCTTTAGCCTCCTTCCAAGCGTTCGCCGACGGAACCGGGTTTTTCGACGAGCACTCCGGCGCTCCGGCGGCCAAGGGCGAGGAGAGGGGCTGCGTCGTGTGTTTCATTGCCGGGGCATCCCCCTCCGGCAACTCACCACCGGACTTCACCATGTTTCGGATGCAACAATCACATTTCACCTCCCTCAAAGGGGAAGGAGGGAGAGAGGGCGAATTCTAGAGAGAAGGTAGAGCTTCTCTCACTTGAAATGGTTTTTTTTACCATATCTTGCCAAATCTTTCCTTATTCTATTTAAATTAGGATTTAAATTATTTCCTTGTGGAAATAATCACCATTTTCGATCCACCTCTATTTTTTTTAAGGGATTAATATTTTGTTCCTATTTTGTGGGATTCTTTCTATCCAAGTAAATACCAAATCAATTCCTATGATAATTAAATAGCATACATTTCGAACTCTCTATTTTGTTTTAATTGTGGAATTTATTCATTGACCTCTATATTTTTCTTCCACAAATTTTAATTGTTTTATTTAACTGTGGGAATAAATCCTTGAATATATAAATATAGAAAAACCCTAACCCTAATCTTCCCCACTATCACACGCCCCCCCTCCCCCCTCCTCACTCTCTCCCACACGCCATCTCTATCCCTCTCTCTCAAGTGCTCCAAATTGATTCTTCATCTTTGCCTTGATTGGAGTTGGAAACTCAAGATCCGTTGAAGAATCAAACCACTTGTCGTTTCTACCGATTGTTCTCCAAGGGAAAGGTATACTTTGATCGATGTTTCTCATTCTTACTGTTTAATCTGTAATCTTGAACCCCCCATACATATAGTTGAGTGGAGAATTGTAGATCTAAGAACTAAATGGTTGGGAAGGGAGTTTGCACAAGAATATGTGTGTGCGCGTGTATGTGTGCGTGTATGTGTGTGTGCGCGTGTGGATGTATCAATTGTGAATATTATGTGTGATGAGGAAGGCACGGTTGTGAATCTGTTTTTAAGCATGAATGTGTATGTGAAAGCATGAATATGTATGTGAGGAAGTATGATAGACAAACTAGGGTTTGTGGGTGTTGAGCATGAAAACTGTTGTGTACGGGCAGTAGGTTCCGAAGACTGTTAGACCAATCAAACGATCTTATTTTGGCATGAAATTCGAACCAACCGTCGAACTCCCTCCATACACATGCTGCTCCCCACCCCCGGATGAAGAGATGTTGAAGGGACTCAGTGTTTTTTGTAATCAAAAGCACCACGAGGGTGGAGGGTTAGGCGGACCCACACCTGTGCATTACTAAGGATAATTGCAACGAACAACCTGGAACACCGAGCCGCCCAAAAGTGACAGCTCGCCAAAACCAATTAGAGTACAACGAGGGCCTCCCTACCAGCTAGAGTGGTCATCAATGTACTCTTCACTATTCTATTACAATTAACATGGTGCAACCTTCACATAACAAAATCCAAGGTCCGTCACTTAAATGAGGCTCGCAATAGGGATACCCCCGCGATGAACGATCCCTCCCGGATCAAGTTCCTCGATGAAGCCTTCCTTCTCCCGGTTGGGGAGCCCACGTGAGACATTCATTGAGCAAGTGCTCGGCTCGTTCGCACAAGAGTCATCCCAATCGAATGACACCATGGCGAAATTGTCTTTCAAATGCAAATTGTCGATGTGTTGAGCTTTGGAGTGCATGTCTCCCTTATGTGCCTTGCCTTACCTCTTCCTCGACACCAATTGGAATCCATCCTCGTCCATGCTTGGTTGACTCCCAAGGGGCGCTCGAGGAGACAACGGATCGACATTCATTGTACCCTCCTTGTTCTTCTCTTGGTTGCCACTATCTTTTTCCTTGTTCGTGTGATCAATGTTCAGTGAGGTGCCAACCCTAATCGCCGCCTTTGGACACCATTCTCAACGGATGATCTTGTGATCGTGGCTAGGGTAGAACGCCTTGGTTGGTGTTCGGTAATCCTTGCCTCCAACACGACCCTTCCTTCCCAACGCATGACACTCATCAATGACATGCCCAACATGCTTACAATTCTCGCAAAACAATGGAATACGGTCCCATGCTACTTTGTGTCTTGAATTTTTGCCTAGGATGTTTAGCATGATCTCCTCCGTCGGGGGGTTAGAGATATCAATCTCAACACATATCCTAACAAAAGAGAGCTGGGTTTGATTGATTGTGGCATGGTCCGTTTGTAACGGCTTGCCTAGTAGCTTGCCGATCGCCATGAGGGCCGATTCCTCAAAAAGATGGGCCGGTAGTCCCATGATATTGCACCACACGGCAACGATGGGCGACTC
Source organism: Salvia splendens (assembly GCF_004379255.2). NCBI lineage: Eukaryota > Viridiplantae > Streptophyta > Magnoliopsida > Lamiales > Lamiaceae > Salvia > Salvia splendens. Next base: position 13,747,958 of record NC_056052.1, read on the forward strand.
AAAGAATGTATCAAAGTCCGGCGCCCATTTAAACACCCTCATTGGGTGAATGTCAACAAACCAAACCGGACTCCAATTATGGCCACTTAAGACCTTAGCATAATCAGCCATATCTTGGAATTGAAGTAGGATGTGCTCGGCATTCAAGTATTTCCAAGTGAAAGAACCAACTAGCCCCATACCCCCTAAGCTTTTTTGAATTTGGAAAGAAGAAGGGAGTGAGTGGGAAAACTTCCCAACAATGGCTAGTCCTAGTTTCTCCGAGAGATATTCCGTTTCAACATCGGTAAAGGAGAGATAAGGGGTACCTTCAAAGTCTCCGGCTGTCCCCAAAAGTGTGACCTTGCCGGCGTCGAGTGGGATTGGCTCATCCTTATGGGTTTTGAGCGGTGTTGAGGCTCCCACAATGCACCCCGTCCCCCCATGTGCGAACAAGTTTTTAGCCTCCTTCCATGCATTCACCGGCAGGACCAAGTTTTCCGGTGGGTACTCCGGCGGCCGGCCGTCGGTGCCATGGTCCCTCTTGTCTCCATCAATGCCGATTTGGGTGTGGATAGCACATGGTGCTGATTTTGAATTCAAAATGGCATTTACCTCAAATGGACCATCATTCTCTTGCCCAAGCAAAGTAACCTTTGTCTTTTCCTTCTTTTGTGAGTCACATGCCAACCCATCCTCTAGCCTAGGCGTCACATGGAGGGGTGTACTTGTATTGGTCTCCTTGTTGACCATCTCATACTCCAAGCATGAGACATCAAGGTCCCGGCCAGCCGGCGCCGGCGCAATTCCGGCCATCCCCTCACCATCAAGACCTTCCAAATATTTAGTCGAAGCTTTCTCATCCTTTATCATTTGAGCTAAGGAGCTCAACATCTTCCCAATAAGAGCTTGCTTAACATCCGGCGACCCCCTCCCTTCACCATGGAGTTTGCCGACGAGTCCATCAGCCATTTCGAACACCATCTTCTTCTTAGCCCGACTCACCTCCGAACCAGATTCAAGACCGGCTCTTTTGAGGGCTTGTCGAGCTTTCTCCGGGTGGGGCGTGCCAACCCTTTTGGTTTTGGGCCGTGCAATCGAACGAAACTTCCACTCCGGTGAGGAAGGGGGCTGCATCGTGTGTATCAAGGCAGCGGCCTCCCCCTCCGGCAGCTCACCACCGGACTTCACCATGTGTTGGATGCAACAATCACATTTCACATCCCTCAAAGGGGAGGGGAGGGAGAGTGGGCGAATTCTAGAGAGAAAGGAGAACTTCTCTCAGTGTTAGGCCTCCGTGGACAGCATTGGCATTTCGACGCAAGCTCTATCTTCCTCCATTGGAGCTTGGAATCGACCGGGATCCTATTTGACAAGAGTCGCCAATTAAAGATTGCAATAGATTTTGTGAGGCCAACCCTTCAAATGTCGTCGAGACCTTGAATTCTCAGCCTCTGCGTGCGTATAGTCTCCCAAGTTGTAGCAAGCGAGAACTCCCCGAGCCGAGAGAGCTTCCATCGAGGGACGTCCGGTACCCCCGCGACGATTGGAGTATCAAGGATTTGTTTGATAACCTCTTAAGGCATTCCGACCTGATTGTGAAGTTGGAGTAACTTAGCCTCTGCCCAAGTTCCATCCCTAATGTAGTCCGAGACCTTGGCCGCTGGGGCGCCCCTATCGTCAAGACAGAGCTCGCGAAGGGGAGAGTCACCAAGCCATATGTCATCCCAAAAGTAGGCATCACCCTGACCGATCACCCATCTAATGTGCGGATTTGCTTGATTTCTCGCTTTCATTAACCGTTTCCATGTCGGGCTGTGTCTCCCCGAAGGGGAGGTCGCAAAGGGGGAATTTTTGTGACAATACTTGGCCTTCATGTACCTAGCCCATAGGAAGTTTTGCTCTCGGAACCTCCACCATAGTTTGATACTCAAGGCTCGGAGGACTTCTTTGGATTTATGAATGTCGAGACCCCCTTCGGGTGTGGGGAGGCAAATCTGATCCCACCCAATCCAATGTGTCTTTTTTCTCTCGTTTGACGATCCCTAGAAAAATCGAGCCATCTGCTGATCCAATTGCTTAAGGGCCCCGGACGTTGGTTTGATGGCCTGGAAAATGTGAAGCGGCACCGATTCAAGGGTGCTTTGAATTAGGGTAAGCCTACCTCCAAAAGAGAGGTGCCGATGGGCCCACCCCGAGATTCGTGCGACAGTCTTTTCCTGAAGGAACATAAACATATCTGTACGTTTGGCACCGCGATAAATGGGAACTCCAAGGTACAAAAAAGGGAAGGTACCTCGTGCGAAGCCTCCTTCATTTTGAATTAGGTGGGCGCACTCTTCATGTTGTTCGGCAATGTAGAAGTTGCTCTTTGCCAGGTTGATCTGCTGCCCGGAAACCCCCGCATATGCCTCCAAGCATATCCGAAGCTGCCGAAGATGCTCCTCCGCTGCTTGTGTAATATCACAATGTCATCGGCGTGTGCGAGGTGGCTTATTTCCATGCAATGGCGAGTAGCTCTAAAAGTCATCTCTTTCTTTCCCAAAATGAGCTTGTCTAATTCCCTTGAGAGGTAGTCAGCTGCAATCACGAAAAGTGCCGGGGATATTGGATCTCCCTGTCTGAGGCCGCGGGTGGACTTAAAAAACCCTGAGGGGGCGCCATTGACCAGTACCGAGAACCAACACGAGCCCACACATCTTTCAATCATAGAAATCCACGAAGCTAGGAATCTCATCCGGTGTAGCACTTTCAAAAGGAAGGGCCATTGTACTCGGTCGTAGGCCTTAGCCATATCGATTTTGACTGCGACATTAGGGGCCGACGCACATCTCGAGAGCTCATGGAACATCTCCTGTGCCAAAAGGACATTGTCATTGAGGAGCCGTCCCTTCACAAATCCACTCTGGTTTGGTGAGATAACCCTAGGGATGAGTTGAGTCAATCTCTTCGACAATATCTTCGTGATAATCTTGTTGACGACGTTGCACAGGCTAATGGGGCGGTAGTCGCTCCACGACTCCGGCACTAGCTTTTTTGGGATGAGGACTATGTTTGTGGCCGTGACGCTACGTGGGAGGTAGACACCCCCGAAGAATTGTCCAATTGCCGCCACCACATCTGGCCCGACCGTCGCCCAACAGGCCTGGTAGAAGAAGGCCGTGAATCCATCCTGCCCTGGGGCACTGTCCCTGTAAATGTCAAAGACAGCTTTTCTAACTTCATCTACGGACGGGGGCTCGGGGAGTGCAGTCACCTCATCCGAGGGTGGGAGTTGGTGAATCAAACTAAGGTCTGGCTCGGAAAGTGTGAGGGGGCCCGGGGCCAGGAGATCTTGGAAGAACTCCACCGCTGAGTTTCTGATCTCCATTTCATCCGAGATCTCTCGGCCGCCCACATTGATCTTGTGAATGCGCATGCGAATCCTTTTTTTGCTTGACCCAGCTTTGGTAGAATTTAGTGTTTTTTGCTCCACATTGAGGAGTTGAGTGTACTTGGCGATGCATCTATTGATCTCTGTTCTGTTCTCCGGGGTTGGCTTTTCTTTGAAATCGCTTTGGGCCATTGCAATTTTCACCTCCATATCCTTGAGGTTGTTATGAATGTTCCCGATAGGCCGATCGAATTCCTTAGCCAGTTCCAAACCATGGTGTAAGGCCATAAACTCGGCTTCAAGGGCCGACTGTACGGCAAGGGGTGTGGCAAGGGCTGCAAGCAACTTACCGTCGGAGTCCCGGATGACCCCTCCCCCTCCGGCTCTTTCGGTTTCCGTGTTATATGCCCCATCCGTATTAACTTTAATCCATGGTTGGTCAGGGGGTTTCCATTTAATCGCCATGGCCAGTGGCCTTTCTATTCGTGCGTCGGCCAGGCTCGGGATGATGATTGTGGGCTGAACTCCTTTCCAGTGCTCTGGCTTAAGCTGTCCGTTGGCCATGCTATTCCGAATAAACATTCGAATAAACATTTGAACCTGCCACACTACATTGTACGACTTGAATTAGACCTGACGGTCTCGGCTTCTGTTTTTTCGGCCGAAAGAAACTGGAGAATGAGGTAAGGAATGACATAGCTCAGGTGTCTCTTATTTTGTTGTTGCGTCCTCCTGGCCCATACTACGAGCCTCTCCGGAATTGTGTCGTTGATCCGCAATTGTGGAGAGGGGCCCAAAAACCAATCATCAAACTCCTTCCAAACATTGGCCGCCCCACATCCTTGGATGAAAAGGTGCTGAAGTGACTTCGCGTTCGGGCAGCGAGGGCAACATTGACACTTGGACTGCAGCTCTATTCTTCGCCACTGGAGCTTCGAGTCAACCGGAACCCGGTTCGAGAGGAGGCGCCGGTAGAAAATGGCTATGGACTTAGTAAGGCCCGTCTTCCAGATATCAGCGAGGCCTTGGATAATTGGCCGGTGTGACCGGATAGTCTCCCATGTAGTGGATAGCGAGAAGTCTCCAAGGCTGGAGAGGGACCATCTCGGCACATCATCATCCCCCGACATGATCGGACTCCCGAGGATTTGAGTAACTACTTGTTGTGATAATCCGACCTGGTTTTGCAGCAGTTGAAGTCGTGGCTCGTCCCAAGATCCAGCCCTAATGAAGTCCACAACCAGAGCCTTGGGCTCGCCCCTGTCATCTAAGCAATGGTCTTGGAGGGGCATATCCTTGATCCACACATCATCCCAAAAATAGATCTGCCCCCGTCCCACCATCCATCGAATAAACGGTTGTGCTTGAGCCCGAGCTTTTAGAAGCCTTTTCCAGATTGGGCTGTGCCTCCCGGAGGGTCTAGCTGCAAGGGGCGAGACAGAGTGGCAATACTTAGCCAACAAGTACTTGGCCCACAATGAGTTTTGCTCGTGAAAACGCCACCAAAGTTTTATATTACATGCGTGCAACACTTCCTTTGTTTTCTGGACACCAAGTCCTCCTTCTGCAACGGGAAGGCAAATCTGATCCTAGCTGGTCCAATGAGTTTTCCTCCTATCATTAGAGGCTCCCCAGAAAAACCTCGCTAGCTGCTGGTCCAACTGTTTGAGAGTTCCTCCCGTGGGCTCGATTGCTAGAAACATATGAAGTGGGACCGTTACAAGAGTGCTTTTGATAAGGGTGAGCCTCCCACCTAATGAAAGATGCCGATGCGCCCACCCCGAGATCCGTCTAGCAATTTTCTCCCGAAGAAACATGAACATATCCGTACGTTTGTGCCCTCGGTAAATAGGGACACCCAAGTAGAGGAAAGGAAAGGTACCTCGGGAGAAGCCTCCAGCGACTTGGATTTGGTCCGCCTAGCCTTTGTGTTCCTCGGCAATGTAGAACCTACTTTTAGAGAGATTGATCAACTGTCCCGAGACCCCCACGTATTCATCAAGGAATCTTCTAAGTTTTCGAAGGGAGTCCCCAGCTGCTTGGGTGAAAATGATTATATCGTCGGCATAAGCTAGGTGGCTTATCTCCATGCATCGGCGGGAGGCTTTGAAGGTCATGTCTCTCTGTCCCAGGATGGCCTTGTCGACGTCCCTGGACAAGTACTCGGAGGCGATCACAAAGAGGGCCGGAGAGATAGGATCACCTTGCCTTAGGCCTCGGGTGGATTTGAAGAAGCCCGTGGGTGCGCCATTAATTAAGACCAAGAACCAACATGATCCAATGCACCTCTCTATCATCGAGACCCAACCCTCCGGGAAGCCCATGCGCCGAAGAATCCTAAGGAGGAAGAGCCACACATCATATGCTTTGGCCATGTCAATCTTGATCGCGACATTGGGGGAAGGGGAGCACCGTGGTAGCTCATGGAACATCTCTTGTGCAAGGAGGGCATTGTCGTTCAAGAGTCGGCCCTTCACAAAGCCGCTCTGATTTGGTGAGATAACCTCCTTGAGAAGCAAAGTAAGTCTCTTCGTTAGGATCTTAGTAATGACCTTGTTAATCACGTTGCAGAGGCTAATTGGCCGGTAGTCACCCCATGTTTTCAGGGATGGCTTTTTGGGAATAAGGACGATGCTTGTGGATGTAACACTCATGGGTAAGAAGGCCCCCTGGAAGAATTGTCGTGAGTCCATCTGGGCGTGGGGCGCTGTTTCCTGAAATGTCAAAGATGGCTCATCTAACCTCCTCGGCATCGGGTGGGTTGGAGAGTCTCTCCGTGCAGGCCGAGGGTGGGAGTTGTCGGATGATCTCAAGGTCGGGCTCCGCTAACTCCAATGATTCGGGCGCAAGGAGGTTCTGATAGAATTCAACCGCCGAGTTCTTAATCTCCTCCTCTTGTGTAAGCTCGCACCCATTAGCCATGATTTTATGAATGCGCATCCGGATCCTTTTCTGTTTTACCCAGCTTTGATAGAACCTTGTATTTTTGTCTCCCTCCGCAAGCCATCGGAGCGTTGCTTTCTGCCTCCAAAAGTCCTCTTCCATTTTGAGAAGGAGGATGTAATTAGCAATGAGTTTGTTGATCTCCGTCCTATTCCCCGATGTCGGCCTATCCTCAAAATCCTTTTGGGAGGCAATGTCCTCCATCATTTTAATATTCGCGTGGATATTCCCAAAAACATCTTTATTCCAACTCTTCAATGCTTTCTTCGCTCTAGCCAATTTGATTTGAAGGTTGAGCAGGCCCCCGGCCTCTGTTGGTTGCGTCCACACTTGGTGGATCAGATCCAAAAAGCCTTTATGTCTTGTCCACATATTTTGAAACCGAAAAGATCTACCTCCATGGTTTGTGCGCGGGAGTGTGCACTTGACAAGGATTGGGCCATGATCCGAGGCAACACGGGGGTAGATTCGTCACCCTCGTGGTCTCAAAGGCGCTAGCCCATGACTCACTCAGCAAAGCCCTATCCAACCTCTCAAATAAGCCATTCTTGGCCCAAGTGAAATCTGCTCCATCAAAACCCGGGTCTAGGAGTCGACAATCTTCAATGGCCTCCGCAAAGTCGATCATCTCGGCCTGCCGGTTTGTTTCGCTACCGTCCCTCTCTCTAGACGACAAGATGGTGTTGAAGTCGCCCCCAATAAGCCAAGGGAGCCCCTCCTCAAGATGGGCGATATCTTTCATTTTCTCCCATAGTGGGTACCTGTCGGCCTTAGAGCACTTTGCATAGACCGCCGATAGGGCAATATGGTTAGCCAAGCGGGGAGATGTGAAGGAGCCATGTAGGATTTGGTCCGAATCATCCTTGATCACAAAGTCAGCCCCTTCCTCCACAAAAATCCATATTTTGGGTCGTCGCGTTAGCGATTCCCCTAGCGTTCCAAAACAAAATGTTGCAAGACATAATTAACAAGGGAGAACCGTACCCGGCAGGCATGAAGGGCCTCCTTGGAATACAATCATTTGGTGTTTTCCGTGTGCTTGCTTTGCGCCAGCCTTGGGGTTTAGGGATTGGTCTCCACCTCCCTCATCGCCCTCGGTCATGACCATCGCCGCATGTTCGAGGTTCTCGAACTCCTCACCCACAAATCATCATCAGCCATTAACGAGTAGTATTGGTTTGCGCTAAGAAGATCTCTCTCCTGGTGGGCATCCCGGCCCCTCGGCACGGAATGTCGCGCCGAGCCTCGCATCCCCCCTCGTTTCGACGTGAAGTCACCCCTTCTCCCGGCAACTTTTCCCTTCGAGCATTCGAGGAAGCAATCGTCCCGTGAGGAGGGTCCAGAAAATGGCACCCTAGGATGGGAGAGGGCCGTGCTTCCCCTCCTATCGATGGGGTTGATGGCGCCCGAGCCACTTTCATGACCTCCTCGGAGATCACCCATAATATCCGGCCCTAGCCACTCGTGGTCATCGTCATTCTCCGCCATTGGGGTGGCCTTAATTAGGGTAAGCTCTCCACTGATTTCTTCTTGGCGATTCCCATTATTAGAGTTGCCATTTTGCCTCGCCTGTCCTTGCTTTCCTTTCGTGGGTTGCTGTCCGTTTTAAGGTTGTTTGGATGCCCCAACATTGTAGTTCTTTCTCGGTGGTCGCACCCCTTTCCCGGCAGCGTAGCATACTTCGCTTCTATGGCCCACGTGTTTGCATTCATGGCAATAAGGAGGGATTTTATCCCACTTAACTTGCTGCACCAATTCTCGTCCGCAAATATCCAAAATTATTTCCTCGGGAGTTGGCTTGGTGATATCAATCTCGATACAAATACGGGCACAAAATAGACGGGCCTTGTTGGCCGTAGCACGGTCCAGTTGGATCGGATTGCCGAGGAGCTTCCCGATGGCAAATAAGGCCGCTTGATCATAGAGATGTATCGGGAGGCCGATAAAGTTGCACCAAATGGCCGCAATGGGTGACTCACAATACGCATCGAAATCCGGAGACCATTTGAAGACCTTTGGGGCCGCTTAGGAGTCGAGCATAATCCGTAATATCCTCAAATTGAACAAGAATATGCTTGGCATTAATATATTTCCACGAGAAACCACGACAAAATTTTGAGGTAGATGCAAAGCCAATGTTCGGAATGTTCTCGGGGACGAAGACTTGTGGCCCATCAGTGTGTGGAGTTCCCCGGAGCAAATCCGCCATGGTTTTCGGAGTATGATTGTGTCCCGAGTTAGTCGCGCCATAGCCGGCCTGGTTCGGGTCATGCAAATTATTGTTCGATGCCCAACCTGATTTGGCCGAGGAGTCTCGGCTCGGTTGCCCAGGGCTGACTCATGGCGTCTCCAACAACGGCCCCGACGGCCCCGCACAAGGAACATGGGAGGTGTCGGCCCAGCCCTCGTGCGTGCCTTTCGTCGCTGCTGAAATGCTCGGCATATTCGAGTCACCCGCGACACCCGACGAGCCCGCCATGTTCGTAGCTACCGCGACGCCTGGCGCACACGGCATATTCGAGATGCCCGCGACACTCGACGCACCCGCCATACCCGATACGTCCGAGACGCCCGAGACGCCCGTCATACCCGATACGTCCGAGACGCCCGCCATCCCCGATACGCCCGAGGCTTAGCCAGTCTTACCATTAGTCGGTCCCGTGTTCGCCAGTCTAGATCCCCTCTCGAAGTTCTCCCGGAGCTTTGATGATCTACCCTTTTCCAACGGCGGGAAGACTTCCACGGGCGGGACATAGCCTCTCGGGTGCTTTATCATTATCGGTTCGACCTCCATTGGCAACGCAATGCAAGGGGTCCCGTTAGGTGGCCCCACCTCCGATTGGCCGCCGGCGAGGAGCGGTTGGGCGGATAAGGTGTCAAGCATGTCGGCCGAGTTCAAAGCGGCCAGCTGGAATAACTCGTCTCTTTGCTGGTGCGTTGGGTAGTCAACGGACTCTACATCACGTGATGTACCAAGAGGGAAAGGTGCCAACCCACTTTCCAAATGGAGATTTGTCTTCATTTCCATTTTCGGCGAGGAGACATTACCAATTTCCAAAAGGGAGTTTGTTCCTTTTTCCACTTCGGTTATGTTGACTAGCGCACCCTCCAAGGTGTCCTTTGCAGCACATGAGTCTTGTATCCTCGGTTGGTAAGGGACAAAGGAGCTTTCCAAAGGTAGTTTTGTTCCTTTATCCATTTCTGGTAACTTAGCTCTCCCAACCCCCAATGGGCCTTGGGAGTCACGTGTGCCAACGGTAAGCAATTGGGGATCATGCAAGGGCATGTCTCCACTCGAACCAACGGTCGACAAGCTGCCACCGGAGCCTTGGCCAGAAAATGGGGCCTCGGCAGATGCATCGCTCGAACCATGAGCAAGAATGAGCGTTACCTCCCCCTCGTCGTGGCTGAAGAAAGAGCCACCAGTCTCAGGGAGAGCCAACTCCTTGTCGCGACGTGGGCTTAGAGGAAAGATGGCTGTCCTGCAACGTGGGGTCTCCGGACCGGGGCTATTTTCAACGCCGAAGGATAGTTTTTTCCGCAGCTGTTTATCTTCCGGGAGAGGGGATGGTACGAATCGTTTCCGGCCATTCCCTTTGGTAGGAGGGGCCGGCGTATCTTTCCTTAGCTTGCATCGGGACTTAGCTGCCTTAACTCTTAAGGCTTTAGTCGACTGGGTGAGAGGAGTGTCTTCGGAGTACCGGAACACCATTTGTTGGTCCGAGAGCTCTTTCGCATTCTCGGTCTCAAGGTCGGGATCCGGAGGGCGTCCGGCATGGCCGGAGGCTGGTAAGGGGTCGAGGCACGGAGGCGGTTCTGAAAGAGGGGCGCGAGCATCGGAGACGGCAAAGGGCCGGGAACAACGAAGGAGATGACCGGGAGGTGGTGGGAAACGGCTGCACACGGGGTGTATGGAACGATGGGGCAAAAGTGGGGTGGTTTGGTGGGTGGACGGACGGACGTGAGATGGTTCGGTGGGTGGTGGTCGGCCGTGACATGATTCGGTGGGTGGTGGTCGGACGTGAGATGTTTAGGGGAGGGTGAAATCTAGAGAGAAGGAGGAGCTTCTCTCTCTAAACTTAATTTTTAGGATTGAAATGCGCCGGGTACGAAACCTCACTGTTAATTATATCCATTAACTTCATGTTTTGGAACGTTAGGGGTATTGCGAATGCGCCAACCCAAAACGTTTTAAAAAGATTAATTAAGTCCCATAATGTTCATTTTATTGCAATAATGGAGCCACTCACAAGGCTAAACCCGGAGAGATTCTCTAGAGCACTGGGGCTGGTCTTCAAAGGCTCAAATACTAATGGAAAAATTTAGATTTTTGTCGAAGAGGGTGCAAACTTCATTGTGGAGGATGATTCGGACCAGGCGCTACACGGCCGCTTCTCATTCCCGCGCCTTGTAAGCCACATTTCCGTCTCGGCCATCTACGCCAAGTGTACAAGGACGGATAGACAACACCTTTGGGATAAGATGACGGAAATCTCAGTCCTCACCAATGGAACTCCTTGGATCGTCAGCGGGGACTTTAACACTATTCTGTCCCCACAAGAGAGAGTCGGTAGCGACACCAACCGACAAGTGGAGATGATTGACTTTGCTGAGGCAATTGAGGATTGCAGACTACTTGACCTGGGGTTCGGTGGATCGGCCTACACATGAGAAAAGAATGGACTCTTGGAGAGGCTTGATAGAACCTTGGTGAGCGACGCATGGCCACAGATCTTTGAGGTGACAAGAGTCACTAACCTCCAGATCAAGCTTGCGAGAACCAAGAAGATACTCAAGCAGTGGAATAGAGAAGTATTCGGGAACATACACGCCAATGTCAAGAAAATGGAGGACAATGTGGCCGCGGCCCAGTGTGAGTTCGAGACAAATCCTTCGGCCGAGAATAGAGCCTTTGTGAACAAGCACATTGCTAACTACATCCTCCTCCTCAAAATGGAGGAAGACTACTTGCGCCAGAAAGCGGCTCTCCGGTGGCTCGCGGATGGAGACAAGAACACGAGATTCTACCAAAGTTGGGTTAAACAGAAGAGGATCCGGTTACGCATCCATAGGATCTCTGTGAATGGACTTGAAGTCACGGGTGAAGAAGAGATCAAGAGCTCGGCAGTAGACTTCTTTAAAAACCTACTTGCCCCCACATCCCCGATCCTTGCAAAACCGGATCTTAACTTGATCCGTCAACTCCCACCCTCGGATCAACTAAGGGACCTCCCTAAGCCACCAGCTGAGGATGCAATTAAGTGAACTGTGTTTGATATATCCGGAAATAGAGCGCTAGGGCCGGATGGCTTCCCGGCCACCTTCTATCGATCGTGTTGGCATATTGTTGGACAAGACGTGGTGAAGGCGGTGAGACAGTTTTTACTTGGGGCGTTCCTTCCCCGGAGCGTCCCGACAACGAGCATTATCCTCATCCCCAAGAAGCTAACGCCCGAAACGTGGGGGGACTATCGCCCCATCAGCTTGTGCAATGTGATCAACAAAATCATCACAAAAATCATCACAAAAAGGTTAACCCCATTCCCCCCCAAGTCATTGCCCCGAACTAAAGTGGGTTCGTGAAAGGACGGCTTCTAAAGGACAATGTGCTCCTCGCCCAAGAGATGTTCCACGAATTGCCAAGATTTGAGCCCGCCCCGAATGGTGCCCTCAAAATCGACATGGCTAAGGCTTATGACCGCATCCAGTGGCCGTTCCTCATCAAGATCCTATGACAGATGGGATTCCCGGAGGCATGGATCTCCGTAATTGAAAGATGTATTGGCACATGCTGGTTCTCGGTGCTAATTAATGGTGCCCCCTCGGGTTTCTTCAAATCTACCTGAGGCCTTCGACAGGGCCACCCCATATCCGAGGCTTTGTTCGTGATTGCGGCGGAGTACCTATCAAGGGCGATTGATAAGCTGATATTGGGACACAAAGATATGGCATTTAAGGCGGCTCGGCACTGCATGGAGATAAGTCACCTAGCCTATGCCGACGATATCATCATCTTCACACAAGCGGCTACGACTTCCCTTAGGTGTTTAAGGTCTTGCCTGGAAGACTATGCGGAGGTTTCAGGCCAACAAATCAACCTCGCCAAGAGTAATTTCTATATCGCCAAGATACATGATGATTGGGTAACCTCAATTCAGTTGGAAGGAGGATTCACACGAGGTACCTTTCCTTTCCTATACTTGGGCGTCCCCATTTATCGAGGTGTTAAGCGAACCGACATGTTCATGTTTCTTCGAGAGAAAGTTGCATCAAGGATTTCCGGATGTGCCCATAGGCACCTCTCTTTCGGGGGAAGGCAAACGCTCATTTAGAGTACTTTAGAAGCGGTGCCAATCCACATCTTTCAAGCCATCGAACCAACAGCCGGTGCTCTCAAACAGCTTGATCAACAACTGGCCAGGTTCTTTTGGGAATCCTCAAATGTAAAGAAAGGGACACATTGGATCGGGTGGGATCAAATCTGCCTTCCCACAGCCGAGGGAGGCCTTGGCATCCGCAAGTCCAAGGAGGTACTAAGATCCTTCAATATCATATTATGGTGGAGATTCCGGGAACAAAATTCACTCTGGGCGAAGTACATAATGGCCAAGTATTGTAGCACGGTTTCACCGCTTGCGGCTAGGCCTTCGGGATGGAATAGCTCAACATGGAAAAGGCTCCTGAAAGTTCGGGCCCAAGCACAGCCGCACATTCGGTGGGTGGTGGGGCACGACAAGATTTATTTTTGGGACGATATTTGGCTCGATGAAAGAGGATGCTCGAAGGACCTGGTTGGAGACTTCATCCGAAACGGACAATGGTATGAACCCAATCTCCACTCCTTCATGCCCAAGCCGGACTCTCACAACGAGCTATCAAGCAAATCCTTGACACACAAATCATATCCGGAGAACCGGACACCCCAAGATGGAGCCTCTCCCGGCTCGGAGACTTCTCTGTTGCCACGACATGGGAGACCATCCGAACTCAGAGGCCTATCATCCGGGACTTGGATGACATCTAGAAGGCTGGCCTTTTTTTTTAAAAACACCTTATCGGTGGAGGGTTCGAGGGTCCCTCATCCCTATATATCATCCAACAATTTCAGTTACAGTTCTCGGTTACAAATGATCTTAATTGAAGCCAAAATACAAAACTATTACAACCAACTCAAGAACAAAAGCTATCAAATGCAACTCACAAACATCAAACTTGGCTCTAAGCACTTAAGAGTAGGTCGAGGTCGTGACATGGCTGGCTCGACACCTGCATACTCTATGGTGATCAATTAAGTCTCTCCATCTTCACGAACGCGGATATTCGGGGTCCCCTTCTGCTCCAACCGGACAATATCTGTAAGGGCCTCCGGTGCATCTTGTTCGGACCAGGTTTGGCTGCAGATCATGTCCGTACCCATCTTCGCGAGTAAGTCGGCCACCTTGTTGCCTTCCCGATGGATGAAAGTTGTTCGGAGGGTGAGCCTACGCTTTAGCAAGGCAATGTGCGCCATGGCGTGGCGAGTATGGGCAGGGCCCCATTGTGCCCCTTTGATAAGGTTAATGGCTTGCTCGGCATCCGACTCGAGCCAAATTGGTTTTGCAAGGGCCTCGGCCATCTTTAATCCATGCTGTATAGCAAGCAGCTCGGCCTCGAGGGGTGATTGTGCTTCGAGGGGTAAGGCATAAGCCAATATTTGTTTGGAGGCTGCTATCTAACCGAATCCCACACACACACACACAACTGAATGACACACTATAAAAAAATGAATAACACTACATACATACTATGTACTATACATCATAGCACACCCTCTGCACATCACACATATACGCACACTTTACACACATACATATTAAACAAAAATTACACATTGTACACGAAATACATATACAAAATACAAACATTAAAAAAACACAACACTCAGTACGCAGCACATACTAGAAACACTGAACATATTATAAATAAAATATACAAACATACACAAAACATATGTACAACAATAATACTTACATACATTGCAAACGCTACGCTACATATACTAAAACAAAATACTCTATTAACATACTATACAACAAATATATACATAAAATTCACAATATATACAGACATGACACCTACTACGCACACTCACAACTGACAATTTATACTACGCATAAAATTTACAATTTATACTACGCACTAAATGGACTGCACATAAAACCCACAGTCACTACGTACACAAAATACACAATTTAAATATACTATACAACAAACGCACACATAAAATACACGATATATACATGACACATACTACAAATATTAAATACTTTATAAATAAAACACAAAAACACAATATAAATAAAACACACTTCATACACATTGCGCACTATATACACACTATACATACCACAAATATTAAACACACTATAAATAAAATACACTACACATGTACTATAAACATACATGCCTACATTGCACACACTACGGGTAGAAGCACAAAATACACAATTTCTACACTATACAACAAATATACATATAAAATACACAATTTATACATACGTGGCACATATTACAAATATTAAACACAACATAAATAAAATACACAAACATAATATAAATAAAATAAACAAACATTAAATAGACCTCACATACCACTCACATTATACAAAATACACACTAGTACACAATTTACAGAATTAACATACTAAACATCACTATACAAAAATAAAAACTTTACACTATAGACAATACACACACTACACTACACAAAATACGCAATACACACACTACACTACACAAAATATGCAATACACACACTACACTACACACAATACGCAATACACACTACATAAATATAAAACAAACAATAAGCACTGTACATAAAAAACTAAATACAAATATTATAAAACATACTATACATACTCGGCACATACTACGAATATTACACACAGTATAAATAAAATACACAAAACACATGCACAATATAAATACATACACACATTGTGCACACACTACAGATACTATTACAAAATAAACTATTTATACACTCTGCAACAAATGCACAAATAAAATACACACCTAATACACACGTGGTACATACTACAAACACTAAAAAAGTAATGAATGAAATACACAAACACAATATAAATAAAACAAACAATACACACAATATTATAAAACATACAATACATATGAGGCACATAATACAAATAGTATTACAAAATACACTACTTAACACTATACAACAAATGCACAATTAAAATATACAATTTCACACATGGTACATACTACAAACATTAAACACGATATAAATAAAATACACAAACATAATATAAATAAAACACACATACACACACAACTGAATGACACACTATAAAAAATGAATAACACTACATACATACTATGTACTATACATCATAGCACACCCTCTGCACACCACACATATACGCACACTTTACACACATACATATTAAACAAAAATTACACATTGTACACGAAATACATATACAAAATACAAACATTAAAAAAACACAACACTCAGTACGCGGCACATACTAGAAACACTGAACATATTATAAATAAAATATACAAACATACACAAAACATATGTACAACAATAATACTTACATACATTGCAAACGCTACGCTACATATACTAAAACAAAATACTCTATTAACATACTATACAACAAATATATACATAAAATTCACAATATATACAGACATGACACCTACTATGCACACTCACTACTGACAATTTATACTACGCATAAAATTTACAATTTATACTACGCACTAAATGGACTGCACATACAACCCACAGTCACTACGTACACAAAATACACAATTTAAATATACTATACAACAAACGCACACATAAAATACACGACATATACATGACACATTTTGATGCGTAGTATAAATTGTCAGTAGTGAGTGTGCGTAGTAGGTGTCATGTCTGTATATATTGTGAATTTTATGTATATATTTGTTGTATAGTATGTTAATAGAGTATTTTGTTTTAGTATATGTAGCGTAGCGTTTGCAATGTATGTAAGTATTATTGTTGTACATATGTTTTGTGTATGTTTGTATATTTTATTTATAATATGTTCAGTGTTTCTAGTATGTGCCGCGTACTGAGTGTTGTGTTTTTTTTAATGTTTGTATTTTGTATATGTATTTCGTGTACAATGTGTAATTTTTGTTTAATATGTATGTGTGTAAAGTGTGCGTATATGTGTGATGTGCAGAGGGTGTGCTATGATGTATAGTACATAGTATGTATGTAGTGTTATTCATTTTTTTATAGTGTGTCATTCAGTTGTGTGTGTATGTGTGCTTTATTTATATTGTGTTTGTGTATTTTATTTATATCGTGTTTAATGTTTGTAGTATGTACCATGTGTGAAATTGTATATTTTAATTGTGCATTTGTTGTATAGTGTTAAGTAGTGTATTTTGTAATACTATTTGTATTATGTGCCTCATATGTATTGTATGTTTTATAATATTGTGTGTTTTATATTGTGTTTGTGTATTTTATTTATAACTTTTAAAATGTTTGTAGTATGTACCACGTGTGTATTAGGTGTGTATTTGTTGCAGAGTGTATAAATAGTTTATTTTGTAATAGTATCTGTAGCGTGTGCACAATGTGTATATGTATTTATGTTGTGCATATGTTTTGTGTATTTTATTTATAGTGTGTGTAACATTCGTAGTATGTGCCGAGTATGTATAGTATGTTTTATAATATTTGTATTTAGTTTTTTATGTACAGTGCGTATTGTTTGTTTTATATTTACGTAGTGTGTATTGCGTATTGTGTGTAGTGTAGTGTGTGTATTGCATATTTTGTGTAGTGGAGTGTGTGTATTGCGTATTTTGTGTAGTGAAGTATGTGTATTGTCTATAGTGTAAAGTTTTTATTTTTGTATAGTGATGTTTAGTATGTTAATTCTGTAAATTGTGTACTAGTGTGTATTTTGTATAATGTGAGTGGTATGTGAGGTCCATTTAATGTTTGTTTATTTTATTTATATTGTGTTTGTGTATTTTATTTATGTTGTGTTTAATATTTGTAATATGTGCCACGTATGTATAAATTGTGTATTTTATATGTATATTTGTTGTATAGTGTAGAAATTGTGTATTTTGTGCTTCTACCCGTAGTGTGTGCAATGTAGGCATGTATGTTTATAGTACATGTGTAGTGTAAGTGTGTTTAATATTTGTGGTATGTATAGTGTGTATATAGTGCGCAATGTGTATGAAGTGTGTTTTATTTATATTGTGTTTGTGTGTTTTATTTATAAAGTATTTAATATTTGTAGTATGTGTCATGTATATATCGTGTATTTTATGTGTGCGTTTGTTGTATAGTATATTTAAATTGTGTATTTTGTGTACGTAGTGACTGTGGGTTGTATGTGCAGTCCATTTAGTGCGTAGTATAAATTGTAAATTTTATGCGTAGTATAAATTGTCAGTAGTGAGTGTGCATAGTAGGTGTCATGTCTGTATATATTGTGAATTTTATGTATATATTTGTTGTATAGTATGTTAATAGAGCATTTTGTTTTAGTATATGTAGCGTAGCGTTTGCAATGTATGTAAGTATTATTATTATAAAACATATGTACAACAATAATACTTACATACATTGCAAACGCTACGCTACATATACTAAAACAAAATACTCTAATAACATACTATACAACAAATATATACATAAAATTCACAATATATACAGACATGACACCTACTATGCGCACTCACTACTGACAATTTATACTACGCATAAAATTTACAATTTATACTACGCACTAAATAGACTGCACATACAACCCACAGTCACTACGTACACAAAATACACAATTTAAATATACTATACAACAAACGCACACATAAAATACACGATATATACATGACACATACTACAAATATTAAATACTTTATAAATAAAACACACAAACACAATATAAATAAAACACACTTCATACACATTGCGCACTATATACACACTATACATACCACAAATATTAAACACACTATAAATAAAATACACTACACATGTACTATAAACATACATGCCTACATTGCACACACTACGGGTAGAAGCACAAAATACACAATTTCTACACTATACAACAAATATACATACTACAAACACTAAAAAAGTAATGAATGAAATACACAAACACAATATAAATAAAACAAACAATACACACAATATTATAAAACATACAATACATATGAGGCACATAATACAAATAGTATTACAAAATACACTACTTAACACTATACAACAAATGCACAATTAAAATATACAATATCACACATGGTACATACTA
This sequence comes from Salvia splendens, assembly GCF_004379255.2. Lineage (NCBI taxonomy): Eukaryota > Viridiplantae > Streptophyta > Magnoliopsida > Lamiales > Lamiaceae > Salvia > Salvia splendens. The sequence goes on from NC_056052.1 coordinate 13,766,588, forward strand.
CAAACATTAAACACGATATAAATAAAATACACAAACATAATATAAATAAAACACACATACACACACAACTAAATGACACACTATAAAAAATGAATAACACTACATACATACTATGTACTATACATCATAGCACACCCTCTGCACACCACACATATACGCACACTTTACACACATACATATTAAACAAAAATTACACATTGTACACGAAATACATATACAAAATACAAACATTAAAAAAACACAACACTCAGTACGCGGCACATACTAGAAACACTGAACATATTATAAATAAAATATACAAACATACACAAAACATATGTACAACAATAATACTTACATACATTGCAAACGCTACGCTACATATACTAAAACAAAATACTCTATTAACATACTATACAACAAATATATACATAAAATTCACAATATATACAGACATGACACCTACTATGCACACTCACTACTGACAATTTATACTACGCACTAAATGGACTGCACATACAACCCACAGTCACTACGTACACAAAATACACAATTTAAATATACTATACAACAAACGCACACATAAAATACGCGATATATACATGACACATACTACAAATATTAAATACTTTATAAATAAAACACACAAACACAATATAAATAAAACACACTTCATACACATTGCGCACTATATACACACTATACATACCACAAATATTAAACACACTATAAATAAAATACATTACACATGTACTATAAACATACATGTCTACATTGCACACACTACGGGTAGAAGCACAAAATACACAATTTCTACACTATACAACAAATATACATATAAAATACACAATTTATACATACATGGCACATATTACAAATATTAAACACAACATAAATAAAATACACAAACACAATATAAATAAAATAAACAAACATTAAATGGACCTCACATACCACTCACATTATACAAAATACACACTAGTACACAATTTACAGAATAAACATACTAAACATCACTATACAAAAATAAAAACTTTACACTATAGACAATACACACACTACACTACACAAAATACGCAATACACACACTACACTACACAAAATATGCAATACACACACTACACTACCCACAATACGCAATACACACTACGTAAATATAAAACAAACAATACGCACTGTACATAAAAAACTAAATACAAATATTATAAAACATACTATACATACGCGGCACATACTACGAATATTACACACAGTATAAATAAAATACACAAAACACATGCACAATATAAATACATACACACATTGTGCACACACTAAAGATACTATTACAAAATAAACTATCTCTGCAACAAATGCACAAATAAAATACACACCTAATACACACGTGGTACATACTACAAACACTAAAAATGTAATGAATGAAATACACAAACACAATATAAATAAAACAAACAATACACACAATATTATAAAACATACAATACATATGAGGCACATAATACAAATAGTAATACAAAATACACTACTTAACACTATACAACAAATGCACAATTAAAATATACAATTTCACACATGGTACACACTACAAACATTAAACACGATATAAATAAAATACACAAACACAATATAAATAAAACACACACACACACAACTGAATGACACACTATAAAAAAATGAATAACACTACATACATACTCTGTACTATACATCATAGCACACCCTCTGCACATCACACATATACGCACACTTTACACACATACATATTAAACAAAAATTACACATTGTACACGAAATACATATACAAAATACAAACATTAAAAAAACACAACACTCAGTACGCAGCACATACTAGAAACACTGAACATATTATAAATAAAATATACAAACATACACAAAACATATGTACAACAATAATACTTACATACATTGCAAACGCTACGCTACATATACTAAAACAAAATACTCTATTAACATACTATACAACAAATATATACATAAAACTCACAATATATACAGACATGACACCTACTACGCACACTCACTACTGACAATTTATACTACGCATAAAATTTACAATTTATACTACGCATAAAATTTACAATTTATACTACGCACTAAATGGACTGCACATACAACCCACAGTCACTACGTACACAAAATACACAATTTAAATATACTATACAACAAACGCACACATAAAATACACGATATATACATGACACATACTACAAATATTAAATACTTTATAAATAAAACACACAAACACAATATAAATAAAACACACTTCATACACATTGCGCACTATATACACACTATACATACCACAAATATTAAACACACTATAAATAAAATACACTACACATGTACTATAAACATACATGCCTACATTGCACACACTACGGGTAGAAGCACAAAATACACAATTTCTACACTATACAACAAATATACATATAAAATACACAATTTATACATACGTGGCACATATTACAAATATTAAACACAACATAAATAAAATACACAAACACAATATAAATAAAATACACAAACACAATATAAATAAAATAAACAAACATTAAATGGACCTCACATACCACTCACATTATACAAAATACACACTAGTACACAATTTACAGAATTAACATACTAAACATCACTATACAAAAATAAAAACTTTACACTATAGACAATACACACACTACACTACACAAAATATGCAATACACACACTACACTGCACAAAATATGCAATACACACACTACACTACACACAATACGCAATACACACTACGTAAATATAAAACAAACAATACGCACTGTACATAAAAAACTAAATACAAATATTATAAAACATACTATATATACTCGGCACATACTACGAATATTACACACAGTATAAATAAAATACACAAAACACATGCACAATATAAATACATACACACATTGTGCACACACTACAGATATTATTACAAAATAAACTATTTATACACTCTGCAACAAATGCACAAATAAAATACACACCTAATACACACGTGGTACATACTACAAACACTAAAAAAGTAATGAATGAAATACACAAACACAATATAAATAAAACAAACAATACACACAATATTATAAAACATACAATACATATGAGGCACATAATACAAATAGTAATACAAAATACACTAATTACCACTATACAACAAATGCACAATTAAAATATAAAATTTCACACATGGTACACACTACAAACATTAAACACGATATAAATAAAATACACAAACACAATATAAATAAAGCACACATACACACACAACTGAATGACACACTTTAAAAAAATGAATAACACTACATACATATTATGTACTATACATCATAGCACACCCTCTGCACATATACGCACACTTTACACATATACATATTAAACAAAAATTACACATTGTACACGATATACATATACAAAATACAAACATTAAAAAAACACAACACTCAGTACGCGGCACATACTAGAAACACTGAACATATTATAAATAAAATATACAAACATACACAAAACATATGTACAACAATAATACTTACATACATTGCAAACGCTACGCTACATATACTAAAACAAAATACTCTATTAACATACTATACAACAAATATATACATAAAATTCACAATATATACAGACATGACACCTACTATGCACACTCACTACTGACAATTTATACTACGCATAAAATTTACAATTTATACTACGCACTAAATGGACTGCACATACAACCCACAGTCACTACGTACACAAAATACACAATTTAAATATACTATACAACAAACGCACACATAAAATACACGATATATACATGACACATACTACAAATATTAAATACTTTATAAATAAAACACACAAACACAATATAAATAAAACACACTTCATACACATTGCGCACTATGTACACACTATACATACCACAAATATTAAACACACTATAAATAAAATACACTACACATGTACTATAAACATACATGCCTACATTGCACACACTACGGGTAGAAGCACAAAATACACAATTTCTACACTATACAACAAATATACATATAAAATACCCAATTTATACATACGTGGCACATATTACAAATATTAAACACAACATAAATAAAATACACAAACACAATATAAATAAAATAAATAAACATTAAATGGACCTCACATACCACTCACATTATACAAAATACACACTAGTACACAATTTACAGAATAAACATACTAAACATCACTATACAAAAGTAAAAACTTTACACTACACAAAATACGCAATACACACACTACACTACACAAAATACGCAATACACACACTACACTACACAAAATACGTAATACACACTACATAAATATAAAACAAACAGTACACACTGTACATAAAAAACTAAATACAAATATTATAAAACATACTATGCATACTCGGCACATACTACGAATATTACACACACTATAAATAAAATACACAAAACATATGCACAACATAAATACATACACACATTGTGCACACGCTACAGATACTATTACAAAATAAACTATTTATACACTCTGCAACAAATGCACAAATAAAATACACACCTAATACACACGTGGTACATACTACAAACATTTTAAAAGTTATAAATAAAATACACAAACACAATATAAAACACATAATATTATAAAACATACGATACATATGAGGCACATACTACAAATAGTAATACAAAATACACTACTTATACACCATACAATAAATGCACAATTAAAATATACAATTTCACACATGGTACATACTACAAACATTAAACACAATATAAATAAAACACACAAACACAATATAAATAAAACACACACACACTATACATATAATGCACATGTTGCTCCCTATACAAAAAAACACGCACTATGCAACACACATTCTAAACTCACCATACCATACAAAAAAACACGCACTATGTAACACACTATGCAACGCACTATGCAACACAGATTCTATACTCACCATACCCACACAAGACATTATGGTGTGCACATATAAACAAAATACATGCACTACAAACATACATACACAGTACATATATTGTACACTATACACAAAATACATACTTGTACATTATACACAAAAAAAACATACCTAAACAAAGTACACAAAAAATAACACCCTTTAAGCGCCCAGTACAAACAAAATATACCCCCACTGTACACCATATACACAATATACATGCCCTACACACAAAGTATACTTACACTACTACACAAAGTATACTAATACATATTATACACTACACGTAAAATTCACACACTTATATACAAAAAACTCATAGTGCCCACACAATAAATACACTGCACTTCACACACTATACACAAAATACACAAAATGTATACACTGCCGGCACTACACAAATACACACACTTTAAACATACAGAAAATACAGACACTATAAACACACTTCATGATGAATGACAGAAAAGTTGAAGCATCTGCGACATCTGCCAGAAAGTTAAAAGATGAGAAATTGGAGAAAGATGAAAAACCTTGACTTGCTTCAGTATGCTGTCGAGGGAGATTAACGACACTAGCCTTGCATCTTTAGCAGAAGTGGAAGGACTCCGAATAGGTGCAGCGCCACTTTCTAAATTTAACATCTCTGTGCCGTTTTTCATTTGTTGTAAAATCTGATTCGAGCAAACAGTGGTTGCAGAAATTCAGTATTTGAGAAGTGAGGTAACCAAGAAAAAGAGATCCAGCGCGCTATAATACAGACCTTTCTTCTCTTGTGATCAACAGATTCAAGAGCTGAACGTAGCTTAGCTACTTGAGCAGAGTCTTCCGTTGCTTCAGTCGCCAAAGTACCAGCAATATCCTTATGGGCCAATATAACCGTAGATATCAGTATGTGAACCATAACAAACCACATTACTGTAAACAATATAAAAAAAGCATACAGTAAAAGATCTAGATAATGGCACTCTGTCCGTAGCTGCACAAAGATGGGAATCTAAAGAAAATGGTAAGAGCATACCTTCAAATGTTGCAGCTGTGAAGTATAAAGACATCTGGCATATTCAGATAACAACTGTCCAAGAGCATCGGTAGTCGGAGGATGGGCAGCACCAAGTCCAACCATCCATTATTGCTGTAAAGAGAAGTTCCAGCTGACCAGTTGCTCCTGCAGCCGTGTCATCAGCAATGGAAAGGAAATCATTGATTGTTGCTTTGCTTCTGAAATGACAAGGTTAGAATGGCCCATCCACTGTGTGTGAATTTGTTGCTTTGCTAATACAAATTACAAGGAAATCGTTTCAATTTAGTATCTTATTCAGGCTTAAGCTGTTAGAGAGGTGTAACTCATCTATACAGAAATAAAGAATAACATAAACATGCTAGAATGGAAAAGACATTAAATCTAGTGATGAGTACAAATGGAATCAAGAAGGAAAACATGACTAATTTACCTGATCAATTCCACGTATCTTCAGAACTACTGATGACAACTTTGACTTCTTCTCTGGTTTTATATTTACTTTGAACCCTTGAATTTGGTCCCCAACCAGCATATTCCTTGAACTAGAATCGTAACGAACTAGAGATCTTCCAGTGCTCAACTGGAGAAACCTTACATCACGATAGACATTTTCACTTTTACACTCGATGCTTATCATATTCTAATATTTCATGTTTCACTCAAGTAGAAAAATTTGTCAATTCAACTAGTAGATCGACACATGACAGGGAGGCACCTTAATTGATTGTAGCTCCGGTGATCGAGCAAGCCGGGACATTATATAGAAAATCCTAACACGAGAGACAAGCATCGTATCCATCACTCTTCTGGGCTCCATTTTATGAATGAAAGAAAAAACAGCATCTCTTATTTCAGCTAGGATTTCAGGCTCTCTAGAAGCACCTGCCGTAATGACTGCAGCCAGTACCTGCACATAGGAAACCAAGCAGTTATCAGGAAGCTATAACCCATTAAAGATGATAGAATTTAAATTTTTAACAATCGAGTTTTTCTCAGCTGAGACACATACATAACAATGCATAAGGATGCAAATGCATACAAAACAAATCTTATTGATTCACCTAGGCGATAGATCCAAATGTATTGAACACCCTCAAACCATAGAAGGAAAATGTAAATCTTAACAAATACTTCAGAGCTATGTCATTAACACATGCTCTGGAACCAAGCTAATTTTCTTAATCTTCTCAGATGCCAGAAAGTTTCTTAAGGCAACTTATTTTGCAGACTGAACTTGCTGAGCAGATGCAATCATGTCATTCTTCAGCACAGTGAATTTCAGCTTTCTCATCATCATGATACCAAAAACTATATGTTGCCGACTGTATTCATAAGAGGAGGTAGAAGGTGTTGAACACAGAATACTAAGGCGAGCGTAGAAAAATGCAAGCAAGGAACCGAAGGGTGTCCTCAAGGAGATCCAATCCCCACAAAAAATTATAGAATGATCAAATTTATAAAATGAAGAGAGAGCTAAAATTTGAATGACCAAAAAATTTAAAGCATCTGAGACGACATCTGCCAAGCGCTTTATATTAAGTTCCAGTCTAGTAACTTGCCTCGGAGGGAGCATATACCTGTCTTGAATCTATTACAAGCTTTTACCAGCAATGCAAGAACCTATACAAAACAAATGCCCATGATAATGATAGCACCAAGGAAAAATGAAAATTTTGATAACTAATATGTATAGAAGGCAAAAGCTTCTCAAAGTGCAGATATTGCAATGCTTATTGTACAGTAAATACTATAAACATTTGTTATAGACCCAATTGCGACTAGGCATTACTAATAAGTAGTTAAAAATCACAAGAAAAAGTTGGAAATGTGTCGTATTTGGATTTTCTCGATGTGTTAAATTTCTGCAATACATTTAAGATTATTTCAGTTCATTTCAGAGTACAAAACTTTGATTTTCAATGTAATTGTAACAATAGATCTAAAGGGTCTGGGAAATCTTTTTTATTATAAATGCAATGAACATATATCTCTCTCTGAGTTATGACAGAAACTGCATGATACTTTGATTTTAGAAACCAATACCTCAAGTCCAACAGACTTTGCCATATTTTGAGTTGTTGTGTTGCTGGCCACCTCATCCAGGTATGATACACTTTCAGTTTCACAGAGTTGCAAAAGCTGCAGCAGAAAAAATCACACTTACTTTAAAGAATTAAGGGCATGTTCACACAACCACACCAAGCACAAGTACAAGCACATAAAATTTTAAGGTGTGCTAACTTTACCAACAGTTTTAAGATTTAAACACATATCAACTTATCTTAATTGGAAAGTGCACTCACAATAGATAAAACTTTAGATTTTAGGCAGGAGATAGCAGCCATGTATGAGGAAATATTGTCTGAGCCCGATAACTTTAAGTTCATGACGGCCTGAACCAGAATCAGAACGCCTCCATTACCCGGTGTGAAAGGAAACCAAAAGTGCACTACTCCTGAATTAAAACAAATAATAAAGACACAAAGGGGGGAAAGGAAAACGAGAAAGTAATCAGGAATGAAGAAAGAATTCAGAAGTGTGAGATTTTATTTAACCGGTAGGATAAAGTTATATGTGCTATTAATAGAACTTGTAATATGCGAAGTCATAAAAGCATAGGAAAACCAAAAGGATTAAGATAATGTGTAAACAGAGACCAAAAAATTATAAGACAGTTACATCCAATCACCTCTACGAGAGTTTCTGTTCTCAAAGTTGTAACACCAGTCCCAATGTTAATGTAATCCATAAAGCGCACAATGAGAGAAAGTAGCACAGTTAAACGTGATAATTTACTTACTGAGGTTGATCTAGAAGACCGTGGTAAACCCGATGAGGCAAATTGTATTGACAGCAAAGCACCACTGAGTGACTGCATTGTGGGTTTGAGTAGATTAGCTCACAAAAATAAAGTCAAAAACAAGGTAAAAATAGAAAAAGTATCAACTGAACTACATCAAAGAAGACAAAGACCCTATTACTTGCCTTAGGAAGGGTAGGTGTGTTGTGATGGCTTCATGTAATTAGGAGTCAACTCTCATCTAGAGAACTTGGTGGTCTCTGTTGTAGTGAGATCGAAGAGGGGAATTGCTAATCCACACGAGATGCTTCCAGGTCCGATCAGAGAAAATGACGGGCCTGCAATCTGAAACCAAAATGACCGCGTCGATGATCAGCATTGGCACTATGGCGGCCAACATCAGGTTAAGTATAAGCCGTTGAAATACTGTTAAGATCCCTCTCTATAAATGCTGCAAAGTGTAGGATATGATGGCAGTATTGTGGCCACTCAATAAGACGGTCCACAAACTGCTCCAATGCCTTACTCCCAAATGAAAACATCATAATGTCATAAATCCAAGGTCAGACTGTAATTCACAATAATAACATTCACTGATAACCTAGGAAGGAACAAACTTCCGAATCTGCAGGCTTCGACAAAGCATCTAAAACAGCTCGTAAAGCAATACCCAACGTAAGGTGAGTCACGCGTTGATGCTTAATGACTGATCTAAAGTAGAAGCATTCACAAAGGATAAACATTATAGGCAAGCTGAAAATTTTACAACATGGTAACATTACAATTAACATAGTTAGGTTGAAGAGTATTTTATGACATTATTTATCTGGGATCATGTTCACTCAGTAAACCAATAATTTGATTTATCAATCATAAACATCAAACGGACAGGTAAAGATAAAAAACTCAAACACAGTAGACTAAGTATAAAACTACCTAACTACCATATAAGAGATGTTAGGTCAAAATAAATTGTTGAGGAACTTGACCAAACAGATCACTTCAAAAAGAATATGCTGAATTATCTCAGTAGCCTCAAGTGCAACAGGATTGGCACACAGCTTTGAAATCTGACCCAAAAAGAATTTCTTTCCTGCATACAGACAAGAAAAGGGTTACACGTTTAGTGCAACACGTAGAAGAATTCCAAGGACATAAAAATAATAAATTGTTGTACGTATTCCACTTCCTAAAACTAAACAAAAAATTATATCTAAATGTATGTACAAAGAAGCGAATAACTAACCACACATCCTGGTATCGTGTTCTTCAGAATTAGACAAAGCTAGACCAACTTCAATTTTATCAGGTACAGACAAGTGTAGAGCATCTGATTATGCAGAAGTTCTTCATTGATGGCTTTAGTATGAAATGACACACTTAATATCGAACTAAAGTTAGATTTAATAAATAAAAGTTTGAATATTGAAGCAAATATTGGTTGCAGCTTTATACCCTTCAACTCCCTGGAATAAATAGTGAGGTGGTCAAAACTAAACTGGAGCAGTACTACTCAATGAGACGGTCCAGAAACTGCTCTAATACCTTACTCTCGAAGGAAAACATGGGAATGTCATAAATCCAAGGTTAGACTAAAATTCAAAACAATAACATTAACCAATAACCTAGGAAGGAACAAACTCTTGAATTTGCAAGCTTCCCCAAAGCATCTAAAGCAACTCAAGCAATACACAGCATATGGTGAGTCACAAGTTGATGCAGCAATACACAGCATATGGTGAGTCACAAGTTGATGCAGCAATACACAACATATGGTGAGTCAGAAGTTGATGCAGCAATACACAAGCAGAAGCATTCACAAAGGATAAACATTACAGGCAAGCTGAAAATTTTAGAACGGGGTAACATTACAACTCATAGTTAAGTTGAATAGTATATTACAACACTATTAATCTGTTCTTATGTTCACTCAGTAAACCAGAATTCGTTGCATCAATCATAATCATCAAACGGACAGGTAAAGAAAACAAACTCAAATATACAGAAATCGAAGTAGTCTAGATTCCATCTATTGTAGTTAAAGTATTTACTACATAGTGGCAACAAGCTGCAATTTCCATTCCTGCATTGCAAAAATGTTAAAATCATGAGTAAGATCAGTCACCCTGCTACAGTAGTGGCAACACTAACCTCATATAAAGTATCTTTACTTGACACTAATTGAGTCATCAACCAGTTTCCAAGGCCCACGATTTCTTTTTTAGATGCAAGTCCAGCAAACTGAATGCCAAAGTAAAAAGGAAATGTGTGTAGTAAGTAACTGGGAAAGAGCCTATAAAAACATTTAACAGATATATTAAGAAGCCAAGACTTGACAATCATATCAAAGAAACACTTATATAGCACATATTTGTATAGGGCATATGAGACAAAGAAAAATAGGATGCTATCTATGTATGTATGAATTAATTATGCTGCAAGGTAGCAAAAAGTTGATAGAAAAAGTAGAAAAACGTCCGGCACAGTATAACAAACAAAAATATAATATATGTAACAGATCAATTATAAAGCTGCAAAATGCAGCAAAGAATGAATTAAATAAGTAGGAAAAATAGAGGCGCAACAACCAAGAAACAGAAGATCACAAAGCAAGCTCAAAAATCAATAAATAGACTTTTGCCTTCAGTTTTCCACCGTGTCCCCCTCATCTTTTAAGTTAAGAACTCAGTCGCCCACTACCACCCTCGACCTTCAGATCGACTAAGTACTTTCTAGTCTATTTATGCACTAGGAACTATCACAGAAAACACCTTAGTTCCACGAGAGATAACATTTGCAAGAACGATCTAAATGCTTAGAGAGGCCTTCAAATCGACTAAGAGTAACACGAGAATATGTTGAATTATATCAATAGCCTCAAACGCAACGGGATTGGTACACAGCAGCTCTGCAATCTGACTCAAACAGAAAGTCTTTCCTGAATACACAGCCAAGAAAAGGGTTACAGGTTTAGTGCAACAAGTAGAAGAATTCCAAGGAGATAAAAATAATAAAGTGTTGTATGCATTCCACTTCCTACAACTAAACAAAATATTATGTCTAAATGTATGTACAAAGAAGAGAATAACTAACCACACATCCTGGTATCATGATGATATCGTGTTCTTCAGAATTAGACAAAGCAAGTCCAACCCCAATTTTATCAGGTACCAACAAGTGTAGAGCATCATAAAGATTTGGCAATAGTTCTTCATTGATGGCTTTAGTATGAAACGACACACTAAATATGGAACTAAAGTTAGGTTTATTAAATAAATGTTTGAATATTGAAGCAAATATTGGTTGCAGCTTTATACCCTTCAACTCGCTGGAATAAATAGTGAGGTGGTCAAAATTGAACTGGAGCAGTAGTACACTACCCTCCATTCCATCCATTTTGTAATAACAAGTTAAACAATTACCCACACACATCAATTACTTCCCAAACATAAATCTTGCTCGCCCTCAAGCAAGTTAGATAAATAAGCACATTCACAAGACATTTGATAATCCTCTACTTCAAGTCACGTCAAATCACATGAATCATTTAGAGAAATTAGGTTGAGCCCGAATTCACGCGCGAGTAAGACTTTAGAACAAGAGTTGTACACGAACTAATTCCCTAAGAGCTAGGCATCCAATGCTTCAATGTAAGTTCGATTTATGTCTTGGGAGTCTCAAACCATCGTCGCTAATTCATAAAGAGAAGTTCTTCCAGCTATTCTTTATTTTAAGCACATAAGATCTTTCTCCCAAAATCAAGCAAAATTCATCGCTCACAAGTCAATATAATGCATAAATCAAAAGGTCTTTTTCATTTGGATGTAACGGGGCTTTTGGTAAAGGTGTGATCATATTTGGATAAGTAGCTTATCACCATTCTTAAAATGCTAGCACATCCCTCACAACACTTCACAACATCCTTCCCATCTCACTGAATGCGTACAAAATTCTGACAGCTCAACACCCCATCTACCATCTAAACCAAGTCATCTTATTCTTTTGAGCATAATTCTGTTTTTTGCTCGATATTCTTTTTTCTTGGCTTTTTTAACTCATGAAAGGCTGACTTTTTATTTTATTTTTTTTACTTGCCTTGGCTTTTTTTTACACATGAAAGGCTGCCTTTTTATTTATTTTTTTCTAGCCTTGGCTTTTTTTTACACATGAAAGGCTGCCTTTTTATTTTTTATTTTTTTCAAGCCTTGGCTTTTTTTTACACATTAAAGGCTGCCTTTTTATTTTACTTTTGTTTGAAGAGACAGCTTTTTTCATTTGTATCTCAATATAAATGAATACAACCTAATGAATGTTCCAGGACTTCCATCTTATCCTTACCACCATAAATACCCTCCCAAGAATGTGCTAGCACTTTAATTTTAGTGACTAGGGTAGAAAATATAGGCCAACAAACGGATATAATAAGTAGGCTAATATAGTGACTTCAAAATTTTCAACAAAGAAATTAGGCTCTTGGGGCTCAAACCGGCTCACTAGTGGTTTATGTAGGGTTAGGCATGTGATAATTTGGATATGAGGCTTTTAGTCCTATTGCCTAAATCATTTTTATGCACCAATATCAACAAGATTGCAACTCATAAAGCTCTCATTCAGTTGATCGGTCCTATGGCTTTTTCAATTAATTTTTCAAAACCGGAATAGTTCTCTCTCCTTAGCTCAAGAAATCGGGCACCAAAGAACACTATTGTCACTGTATTTGAAGCACTGGAAACCTAATTCTCCAGAAGTTAGTAAGCAACAACAAGTTTACGGACCAACCCTCGAGAGAAACGAACTCTACACTAATAACCCAAAAAAAGTGGTGAAAGTAGTGACAATCAATGGAGAGAAAATCTTGCATGCACACACAAATAGCAAGTGGTGAAACACTGTTCGTGGAAGCTTTTCGTTCTCACTACAAAGTAGCATAGTACTAGGGCAATTTTTGGATATTTATGAAGCTAATATCCTTTGTTTATCGACTGGCGATGTGTATGAAATCATTAAAAACTAGGGAGATGCACATATTAGAGAGCCGTGACAGACAACCTCTCGAAAATTTACTCTTAATCATAACATGTCAATTAACATTTAAATTCTCTATAAAATTCAACATATCAGGCATGAATGAGAAAAAATAGCAGCTAGGCACTCATGTATAAGTAGGAAACATCTCAAGTTGAGTATATACGGGTTTGAATAACACCCGAAAAAGATGAGAAGTAGAATTACCAGAATCCTCAAAGACCAGGATTTTGACAACTACAAAGATGAGAAGTAGAGCTACTCCTTTTTTCATCAAGGCCGAGTCCAACACAGGAAGCTAGTTGCTCTGCAGTCCACCACTTCCCAAGCTCCTGCAAGAAGAAACAAACTTCATTAAAATCTTATCAAGAAGACAACAGACATGATTATGATAAAAACAGATGCACTTAACATTTTATGGAAAAGGATGACTGATATCCATAGGTTAAGCTAGGTTAAGCCAGAGAGGTTTTACATGGACTAAATGATCTCCGATGCAGAACGAACGATTCGGGACTCAAATTGACTTATAAATAACATACAAAGAAGATTGTCAATCTTAGATATCCTTAAAAATGCATTAAGTACAGAATGCATGCATGCACATAATGATAAATGTGGTGAGTGAAGCAGGTTTATTAAAGAAATGTCAATGCGTTCAGGTAGTAAAAATTCTAATCAGATGACAGGGTAAAATCTAGAAAAACCTGGTTGTTAACAATGCATTCCCGGAACAACTTTTGCTGACACAGGGGCTGTAGAAATTGAAGAGAAGAATCACACTGCTGCCAGAGATGATTCAAGGTCTCTTCAGTAGTAGGGGATGCACTTCTAGATGAATCGTTGGTCTGCAAATACTTGACATCTACACAAACAGCAGCAAATGCTGCCTCTTTGAATATGTACACCTGCCACAAACTCCACTTACTCAGCCACAACATAATTTGATAACACTTTGAAATAACAACAATCAAGAAGATGAAGTGGGAAGATTTATAACATTAAACTAGTAATTTAATGTTCTCAGTTTTCACCAAATCCTGGATTGCTACCTTGTAATACGCAGTCAATGCTTGAGCAACCTCTTGGTAATGTGGAGAAGCAATGACTGTCAACAATTGTAGACTGCAAGCTACGAGAGCCGCATGAAGAAGAACCATGTCATTGGGAATGGTGTGAGATTCCTGGATACGAAGTAGTAAGTACATATCTACAAACAACAGATCAAAGACCAGGTCAATCAGTTGTTCTGATATCTTCATATCTTCAAGCAATATCTGAAGAAAACATATGATGATATATGAATTAAGGGGCATACTGAGGATGTATACGCATATAACCACATCATAACACACGTAAAAATATGTTGCCAGATGTTGAGAATGACTATAATTCAAGTACAAAAAACAGGGAAGATAAATTAATAAAGAGCTAGGATCAATGTGAAGATAAGGAGCTGTGAATCAAAGTTATTAAAGGTTAAAGGTTAAAGGGCTCTGGAGAGGTGGAACTAAAAAACCTATAAAGCATTAAGTAGCTCATATCATACAAATGATGGGTGAGTTTATGATCTTAGAAAGTTGTGGTTTATGCAAAAGCATTAGCAACTGCTGTTACAGAAAACTAGAGGAAATTATGCAGAAAGGTTGTCAGGATAACTACAAAAAAACTTGTTAAAATACTTTTAAACCTGACTGCAAATCTCATAATATTGAGAATGAAAAATGAGAAGCAACCAAAAGCAACTTAAAGCAAAAAAAGGAAAGCGAAAACAAACATACTGTTACATGATGCAGTGGAAAAAAACCACAGAGAATAAAGTCGCTAGTAAAGCAACCAAGTCAAAATAAAGATTTTCTTTCCATCCGTTTATGTTTGTTGTCTTGCATCAATCAGCACACAAATCCAATTATAAGTGTAATATAGGACTTTTGAAAATTTAACAAAAAAATAGAGCAATGCCATCTGCCGAAGGGAACAACCCAGGCAGAGGTAACGACAAACACCCCCATACCCTCTCTTGCATCATGTTAGAACGATAGTTAGCCGAGTATAGAACTCGATAAGATATCCACAACAACATGAACAAGTATCACATAGGCTTAGCCTCAATAACCAAGTATGCCACAAAACAATAAGGGCTGCTTAAGCCAAGAAAACGGAAGAACTTAGCCTTAGCGAGAGGTGCAGGCCACCACAGTAGATCACACAATACACTCAATCGTCAAGATCACAATCTCAAATCGTTCCGACGGGACAGGGGAGGGAAGAGGCGACGCCTCCCCCCCCCCCCCAAATCGGTAAATCCGCCGATTGGAAGGGAGAACCGGCGGCGAGAAGTCGGAGGCAGTGGCGGCGCTACACCCCACTTATATCGAAAATCTCCAGACTGTGGGAGGTTCCTGAAGTCCGAGAAAGGGGAAACAAGGGAATGCGTGAGATAGAGAGAGAAACGCCGGAGGAGGGCGTGAGCAACGATGACTGATCCTCGCCGGGAGTTACGTCGAGATGAGGAAGCAGAAAGGGGATAGGCTGCAGTATGAAATTAGGGATTTGGAAGAGAAATTGATTTGGGGATTTGGCAGAGGGAGAAATCGACGGGTGGTGATAAGGAGTCTAGGCTTTGTGCCTTTTTAATTAATTGGAATTGGGCCACAAAAATATGGACTTCATTTTAACTCTTGGGCCAAGGAAATTCACCAAGAATGGGCCGATTCATGGAGTGTGGGGGAAGTATAAATTAGTTGTTGGGCCACTTGATGGAATTAATAATTGGGCTAATTGAATAGGAACTCCAAATTAATTTGGCATTCGGGCCGAGAATAATCGTTGGGCTTGAGAATTTATTTTGTCTGGTTGGGAATTAATAGATGCTATCCTATAGGATGCATGCATTCTTTTCTCAGAAAAATAGTTCTAATACTCCCTCCGTTTCGCTATAGTTGAGGCGGAACTTTTGGGCACGGAGTCTAAGAAAGGGATGTTTAGTGGATTAAGTGGATAGGTAATAAAGTAGATGAAGTAGGTGGACTTTTAAAATTTGAATGACAAATTTTGATTTGAATTATTTGAACTTGAAAAAAAAATTCTTTTTATAAATTATTTATTCATTTGTTAATTATCCAAATCCAACATTTAAATTATGTAGATAACAAAAAAAAAGAGAGATAGACCTACAACGTTAATTATTTAAATAAAAACTCATTTTCCTACTTCAAAAAGGAAATGAATATTTTGTCCCTACTTTTTCATTTTTCGGCAATTTTATTTGGTTAGTCATACCCTTTATTCGGAGTATTTGTTTTTTGCTGAAACAGAACAAAGAGATAATACCACAATTATCAAAAGCAGACTCCGTTGATAGAGAGAGAGCATATGAAATGAGCTTGGGGTTTTTAAGTTAAATCGGAATAGAAATTAAATAAATAGATTAAAACAAAATTGTTGGAAGATCGAGAAGACGAACTAAAATTGAGATTTTTATTGATCTGAAGTTAAATCGGAAATCGAAATATACACTGCTGGAATCAGATTCCGTTGTTGGAAAATAAATAATCAAATGAAACGAAAGTGTTAAAGAGAGTGAAGATGAACTTGAACTTGAGATTATCATCGCGAGGCACCAATTGCCCCTGCGCCATCACCATCACAATCGATTTGTAGATCTCAACAATCATCCTCTCGTTGTACTCCTTGATCGGCCGCGCACCGAATCCGGTCACGCCGTCGCCGGGAAATACGCCGCCGAATCAGCTCCCGATCATCCTCGTGTTCGCGATCTTCATCATCATGCCGATGTACGCGTCCCGCAGCCCTCGTGAGAATCAGAGATTTAGCTTCAGCAGCGGCGTCAGCTTGATGAGCCACGACCTCCGCCGCGGCGCCGCACCGGAATCGCCTAGCTCGACGACTCGCGTCTTCCGCTTGTTGCCGGCGTCGGCGATTCATTGTGGGGTCGGCGAAATGAGAGGGGATGAGGGCGGCAGATCTGGATCTATGGTTTCAGAATTGGGGAAGAGAGAAGGGAGAGTTGTTGCGTAGAGAGAGAAGGCAGACGTGGGTAATGAGGCAAACAAAAGGGCGCTTGGTTTTCTTCATTTAATTACACTAATTAAGTGTAATTAGGGTGGTTAATAAATATGCATAAATCACCATTAAATTTGCTAATTATTTCCTTTTTTGGAAACGATTCAACTATAAAGAAATTTCCCAAAATGGTAAAATGACTCAACCATGGCGAAACGGAGGGAGTACTAATTAGCGAATTACGTTATTTATTTTCAAAGGAGAAATTATTCAAGGGCAAGTGAGGCCAAACGAGGATTGTTAATTGGAGATGAATAACACTCCATACATACTACAATTGGAGATGAATAACGCTATTTAGTTGTGTGTGTGCGTGTTACACATGGTACACACTGCAAACATTAAACACGATATAAATAAAATACACTAACACAATATAAATAAAACACACACACATAACTCAACGACACACTATAAAAAAATGAATAACACTCCATACATACTATTAACTATACATCATAGCACATAATACACATTGCGCACCACATCACAGATATACGCACACTTTACACACATACATATAAACAAAAATTACACATTGTACACAAACATTACAAAAACAATATACTCAGTACGCGGCACATACTACAAACAGTAAACATACTATAAATAAAATATACAAACATACTCAAAACACATGTACAACAATAATACTTACATACATTGCAAACGCTACGCTACATATACTAAAACAAAATACTCTATATATATACTACACAATAAATATATACATAAAATTCACAATTTATACATACGTGGCACCTACTACGCACACTCACTACAGAACATTTATACTACGCATAAAATTCACAATTTATACTACGCACTAAATGGACGGCACATACAACCCACAGTCACTACGCACACAAAATACACAATTTAAATATACTATACAATAAATGCACACACTATATACATGATATATACATTACACAAACACAATATAAATAAAACACACTTCATACACATTGCGCACTATATACACACTATACATACCACAAATATTAAACACGCTATAAATAAAATACACTACACATGTACTGTAAACATACATGCCTACATTGCACACACTACGGGTAGTAGCACAAAATACGTAATTTATACACTATACAACAAATATACACATAAAATACATAATTTATACATACGTGGCACATATTACAAATATTAAACACAACATAAATAAAATACAAACACAATATAAATAAAATAAACAAACATTAAATGGACCGCACATACTACACACATTATATACAAAATACACACTAGTATACAATTCACAAAATAAACAAACTAAACACCACTATACAAAAATAAAAACTTTACATTATAGACAAAATACACACGGTCCACACAAAATACGCAATAGACACACTACACCACACACACATTACACAAGATACATGCACACACATTAAACACATAATATAAAACAAACATTACACACTATACACGAAAAACTAAATACAAATATTATAAAACATACTATACATACTCTGCACATACTACGAATAATATTACACACACTATAAATAAAATACACAAAACACATGCACGACATAAATTCATACACACATTGTGCACACACTACCGATACTATTACAAAATAAACTATTTATACACTATGCAACAAATGCACAAATAAAATACACAACTAATACACACGTGTTACATACTACAAACATTAAAAACGTTATAAATAAAATACACAAACAAAATATAAATAAAACAAACAATACACACAATATTATAAACATACAATACATATGCGCCACATACTACAAATACTAATACAAAATACACTACTTATACACTATACAACAAATGCACAATTAAAATACACAATTTCACACATGGTACACACTACAAACATTAAACACGATATAAATAAAATACACAAACACAATATAAATAAAACATACACACACGCAACTCAACGACACACTGTAAAAAAATGAATAACACTCCATACATATTATTAACTATACATCATAGCACATAACACACATTGCGCACCCTCTGCACATCACACGCTACGCTACATATACTAAAACAAAATACTCTATTTATATACTACACAACAAATATATACATAAAATTCACAATTTATACATACGTGGCACCTACTACGCACACTCACTACAGACCAATTTATACTACGCATAAAATTCACAATTTATACTACTCACTAAATGGACTGCACATACAACCCACACTCACTACGTACACAAAATACATAATTTAAATATACTATACAACAAATGCACACACTATATACATGATATATACATTACACATACTACAAATATTAACTACTTTATAAACAATACACAAACACAATATAAATAAAACACACTTCATACACATTGCGCACTATATACACACTATACATATCACAAATATTAAACACACTATAAATAAAATACACTACACATGTACTGTAAACATACATGCATACATTGCACACACTACGGGTAGTAGCACAAAGTACACAATTTATACACTATACAACAAATATACACATAAAATATACTCCATCTGTCCCATTAGAAATGAAACGATTTCCTTTTCGGTCTGTCCCATTAAAAATGAAACGTTTCTAAAAATTGAAACAATACTCTCTCTACTTTTTCTTCTCTCTTACTTTACTCTCTCTTCATTAACTCACAAAACAACACTACATAAAATCTCGTGCCGAAAAGCAAATGTTGCATATTTAATGGGACGGAGGGAGTATAATTTATACAAACGTGGCACATATTACAAATATTAAACACAATATAAATAAAATATAAACACAATATAAATTAAATAAACAAACATTAAATGGACCGCACATACTACACACATTATATACAAAATGCACACTAGTACACAATTCACAAAATAAACATACTAAACACCACTATACAAAAATAAAAACTTTACACTATAGGCAAAATACACACTGTCCATACAAAATACGCACTACACACAATACACTACACACACTACACAAGATACATGCACACACACTAAACACATATATAAAACAAACAATACACACTATACACGAAAAACTAAATACAAATATTATAAAACATACTATACATACTAGACACATACTACGAATAATATTACACACACTATAAATAAAATACACAAAACACATGCACAACATAAATACATACACACATTGCGCACACACTACAGATACTATTACAAAATAAACTATTTATACACTCTGCAACAAATGCATAAATAAAATACACAACTAATACACACGTGGTTCATACTACAGACATTAAAAATGTTATAAATAAAATACACAAACACAATATAAATACAACAAACAATACACACAATATTATAAAACGTACAATACATATGCGGCACATAGTACAAATACTAAGACAAAATACACTACTTATACACTATACAACAAATGCACAGTTAAAATACACAATTTCACACATTGTAGACACTACAAACATTAAACACGATATGAATAAAATACACAAACACAATATAAATAAAACACAAACACACACAACTCAACGACACTATAAAAAATGAATAACACTGCATACATACTATGCGGCACATACTACAAATACTAACACAAAATACACTACTTATACACTATACAACAAATGCACAATTAAAATACACATACGTGGCACTTACTGCGCACACTCACTACAGACAATTTATACTACGCATAAAATTCACAATTTATACTACGCACTAAATGGACTGCACATACAACCCACAGTCACTACGTACACAAAATACACAATTTAAATATACTATACAACAAATGCATACATAAAATACACGATATATACATGACACATAATGCAAATATTAAATACTTTATAAATAAAATACACAAACACAACTCCATACACATTGCGCACTATATACACACTATACATACCACAAATATTAAACACACTATAAATAAAATACACTACACATGTACTATAAACATACATGCCTACATTGCACACACTACGGGTAGTAGCACAAAATACACAAATTATACACTATACAACAATATACTTATAAAATACACAATTTATACATACGTGGCACATATTACAAATATTAAACACAACATAAATAAAATACACAGACACAATATAAATAAAAAAACAACCATTAAATGGATCGCACATACTACACACATTATATACAAAATATACACTAGTACACAATTCACAAAATAAACATACTAAACACCACTATACAAAAATAAAAACTTTACACTATAGACAAAATACACAATGTCCATACAAAATATGCAATACACACACTACACTACACAGAATACGCAATACACACACTACACTACACACACTACACAAGATACATGCACACACATTAAACACATAAATATAAAACAAACAATACACACTGTACCCGAAAAACTAAATACAAATATTATAAAACATACTATACATACTCGGCACATACTACACTATAAATAAAATACACAAAACATATGCACAACATAAATACACACACACCTTGTGCACATTTCAGATACTATTATAAAATAATCTATTTATACACTCTACAACAAATGCACAAATAAAATACACAACAAATACACACGTGGTACATACTACAGATTTAAACATTAAACACGGTATAAATAAAATACACACACAATATAAAAAAACAAACAATAGACACAATATTATAAAACATACAATACATATGCAGCACATACTACAAATACTAATACAAAATACACTACTTATACACTGTCACGACCGCCCATACTAGGGGTGTTACAAACGAGGCGATCGTGACTAAGGACAAACATTAAGAATAGCACTTAAGGATTTCAGTTCATAAGAAAGATTCAATTAGCTTAAAAGAATAATATTTTAGTTCAAAAATATATATATATAGCAGCGGAAATAAGGTTTCAAAGAGAGTCAAGGATGACGCCTATGTATGAAGACACAACGCATCCATATTCCCTATGCCGACTCAACATCCACCGCAACATCCCGCTCAACCTGCACATAGGGAAAACACATGCAGGGCTGAGTACTTGATGTACTCAATGGGCTCATGCCGAAATTTTTTTTTTCATAAAAACAGTTATGTCATCCATATCAGTGATCTCGAGTTTTATGTGTAGTTAAGAAATATCACGAGAACACAAAAATATTTCAAAGTCTGGCCAGACAATCAATCTCCCCACTTTCTCATCAATCATTCAATCACATTCTCTTTCCATAGTGCGACGAAAGTGTGGCCACACTATTCGCCCACGAGACCGGCCGACTAGCAAGGACGGCTCACGATCCCACTTGTGTACACAGCCTGATAGGGTTTACGGCCCTATTCAGACCCGAATTCGTTTCATTCATAGCCATATAGCCTAACGGAGTAAACTCATACGAACTAGGCATCAGGCACATAATCTCAATCAAAACAATCCATGGCATGACATAACACTTTTAAACCACCCTTATTACACCATAATCATACTTTTGAAAGCGTAAAAGAGTTTAGTAAAAGAGAGCCCACCTCGTTCTCTTAGCAATTCACACCCCAACTTAGCAACTCTCGATCCTCGAGTTCACGAGTACACAACACCCTTGTCAAAGACAACACAAGTCAGCCTCACACAACATCATCTTACTATGCATGTCCTATCGCTTCTCTCTCGTCGTTTTCCTCAATTTCCCAAACCCAGCATACGTCACATAGGTGTAAGACACGCGTAACACATTTCAACTGATCACAAGTGATTTCAACATTTAAACACGTTTCTTGGACATACATGCATCATATAACACTTTTAAATCTTGAAACTAGGTGTCATTTTAATAAGGCAGAAAACTGGCAGAATTGCGCGACCGTTTTGTAAAAATTACTATAAAATCACCCAACCTCAAAAGATGCTAAATTTTGGTCACAATACAGAGGACACATTCAAGTTCATCCATGAAAATTTTCATATCGAAATCACGCCATTATTCAGTCATTTCACATATTGAACTCTCTGGTCAGAACATATAATTTCTGACAGTATTGCGCAGTAAACTTCAAAAATTCACCAA
Organism: Salvia splendens; assembly: GCF_004379255.2. Classification (NCBI taxonomy): domain Eukaryota; kingdom Viridiplantae; phylum Streptophyta; class Magnoliopsida; order Lamiales; family Lamiaceae; genus Salvia; species Salvia splendens. The sequence goes on from NC_056052.1 coordinate 13,790,557, forward strand.
AAATTCATCCTTCCTCATATGGTGCTAAAATTTGGTCACAACACATTAGACACATTCAAGTTCACCCAGTTAAAATTTCACACTGAAATCATATCATTTGGTCAGTCAAAACATTTATGCAACTCTCTGATCGGGACATAAAATTCTAGCAGCACTGCGCAGTTCATTTGAAAAATTCACCGTAAATTCATAAGATGTCCAATAAGGCTGAAATTTTCACAAGACTCAGAAGACACTTCAAATTTTCATCTAGTTCAAGAATCACATCGATCGGAGGTCATTTGGTCGGTCAAACAGATTTCGAAACATTCTGGCCGAGAACACACGTTACTGGCAGAATTGCGCAGTCAACTTCAAACATTTTTCAAAAATTCATTTTTCGACAAAAAGGGCTGAAATTTATACGAGACACAGAAAACAACTTGAAGTTTACTCAGTAAAAATTTTATAGAAAAATTCGTTCGTTTGATGGGTCAAATACAGATTATAAGTCACTGGTCGTGCATCACAGATTTCTGGTTCAAGTTCGAAAATAGGGTTTTTAAAACTTCCACAACACAAACACCGATTTTTCATGCTCGATAACACATAATCATGCTTACACGTTCCTCATACACATATTTGCACATAAACTCATATTATTCACCAAATATTTCAATCCAACACACATGATTTCAATCAACAGCGCAAAATCAAACAAGTTCTTACGAAACACACTTTCCCTCCCGTTAAACTTGCGATCTATCAAACCTACACCCTCTACATGCATGTAGGACTCAAGAACATGGTCAAAACGGGTAGGATGATAGAAAGTGAACAATATACCTTCTTTGACACAAAACGAATCGGTAGAACAAACGTTGACACGATTCGTCCCTCTCCCTTCACCGCTGCCGCCGCTGCCACGAATCCGCCATCGCGGATCCGCCACCATCGGCTCCTCCCTCTCTCTTCTCTCTCTCGGGTTCTCGATTCGTTCGTAGAAGTAAAAGAAATGAAAGAGGAGGGAGGTCATATTTATAGAAAATTTTTTCATAAAAGACAAAAATTCACGTCTTTTCGTTTTGATGTGACGAGTAATTAATGCGGCGTTGAAAAACGTGCCTGATGCGACGTGGTTCTTATCCACTTGGAAAACGTGCCTGATGTGACGCGATTCTTATCCAACTTTTCGTCTCGATTTGTTGTCGAAAGTGTATTTGATACGTGGTTTATTCTTTCGTGTAGGTAACGATTTAACGGGTCGTTACATTCTACCCACCTTAACAGAAATTTCGTCCCGAAATTTGATCGTCTTACATAAACAACTCGGGGTACTTTTCTTTAATTCCATCTTCTAACTCCCACGTGGCTTCCTTGGAACCATGGTGTTTCCAACACTTTCATGAATGTATCTTCCGATCTAGGATTACCTCTGGCCTTTCCTCGTAGCTCATGTCGGGGTTTAGGATCACTTCTTCTTGACGAATCACATGTTTGGGGTCAAACACGTACTTGCGCAACTGCGACACTTGGAACATGTTGTGCACATTCCCAAAACTGGGAGGTAACTCCAAACGATACGCTACAGGACCTACTTCATCGATAAACTCGTACGGTCCTACCAAGCGCGATTTCAACTTGCCCTTCATTCCAAACCTCACAACTTCTTTCGTCGGGGATACTTTCAAGAACACTTTATCACCAACGTCGAATTTGATTTCCGTTCGACGCACGTCAGCATACGACTTTTGCCTATCTTGAGCTTCCTTGATCCTTGCGCGGATTTGATGCACAATTTCGGTCATTTCCTTTATAGCGTTGGGTCTTAACATCTTCCTCTCGCCAACTTCATCCCAATATAGTGGGGATTGACACTTCCTGCCATATAAAGCTTCATACGGAGCCATATCGATCGTCGCTTGGTAGTTATTGTTGTAGGCGAATTCAACCAACAGCAGAACAGTTTCCCAACTTTCCCCTCAATTTAAGACAACGGCTCGTAGCATCTCCTCAAGCGTTTGAATCGTCCTCTCTGACTGTCCATCCGATTGCGGGTGATAAGCAGTTCTGAAGTTCAATTGCGTGCCCAAATCTCGTTGCAAACTCATCCAAAACTTTGATGTGAACTTCGTATCGCGGTCGGACACAAAAGTCTTTGGCACTGCATGCAAACGTACAATCTCACTCACGTAGATCTTAGCTAATTTGTCCGATCCATAGGTAATCTTTAATCGGTAAGAAGTGCGCGCTTTTAATCAGTCGATCGCTAATCACCCAAATCGCAGTGTTGCCCTTCTGTGACTTTGGCAAACCTGTCACGAAATCCATAGCTAGATGCTCTCACTTCCATTCGGAAATTTTGAGTGGTTGCAACTTCTCATATGGCCACTGGTGTAAGGCCTTCACTTGTTGGCACGCTGGACATCGTTCCACGTGTGAAGCTACGTCTCCTTTCATCCCACTCCACCAAAAACGTTGCTTCAAATCTCGATACATCTTCGTACTTCCGGGGTGAGCAGTATAAGGCGTGTCGTGCGCTTCACTTAAAATCTCATCTTTTAGCGCCTCATCGCTCGGTACACCCAATTGTCCATCGTACGTCAAAACATTATCCGCCTCCGCACGATAATGATCGAGCTTCTCGGCTCTCACCTTCACACGTAATTCTTCCAACTTCTCATCACGTCGTTGGGCTTCTATGAGAGTCTGGCTCGATCACTAGCGTCGTTATTCTTTCTCCTACTGTCTCGGGCTCTTTTACTATTTTCAATCTCATTCTATCGAATTCGCGAATCAACGCTTCCTCTTGCGTTAGGAAATAAGCTATTTGCGGTTGGTTCTTCCTACTCAAAGCATCGGCTACTGCGTTCGCCTTGCCCGGATGATAGTGAATACCACAGTCATAGTCTTTCACGACTTCTAACCAACGTCATTGTCGCATGTTTAGCTCCTTCTGCTCGAGTACTTGAGACTCTTATGATCCGTATAAATCTCACATCACACTCCATAGAGATGGTGTCTCCAAATTTTCAGTGCGTGCACTACTGCTGCTAGTTCCAAATCATGAGTCGAAAAATTCAGCTCATTCGGTCTCAACTGTCGGGAAGCATATGCTATCACCTTCCCATCTTGCAGTAACACGCATCCAAGTCCTACTTTTGATGTATCAGTAGAGACGGCGAAATCTTTGTTGGCTGCCGGCACCGTTAGAACAAGTGCTGTGGTCAACTTTTATTTCAATCGTTGGAAACTCGCCTCGCATTCCGGCGTCCAAACCTCTTTGATTCCTTTCTTCAACAATTGTGTCATTGGTCTCGCGATTTTAGAGAATCCCTCGATGAAGCATCGGTAGTATCCCTCCAATCCCAAGAAACTGCGGATTTCACTCGGCATTTTCTGCGATTTCAAATTTTGCACAGTCTAAACCTTTGCGGGGTCTACTTGAATCTCATTTGCCGTCACGATATGACCAAGAAAGTTCACTCGAGTCAACTAAAATTCACACTTACTAAACTTGGCATAAAGCTTCTCCCTTCATAACGTTTCCAACACAGTTTGCAGATGCCCTCCATGTTCATCCTCGTTCTTCGAGTATACTAAAACATCGTCGATGAAGACTAACATGAATATGTCGAGATACTCGTGGAAAACTTGGTTCATCATGTCCATGAAGACGGCCGGGACGTTGGTCAGCCCAAATGGCATCACGACGAAATCAGAATGGCCATAACGAGTGCGAAAAGCAGTCCTAGGTACATCCTCTCGTAGGACCTTTAGTTGATGATATCCCGACCTCAAGTCCATTTTTGAAAATACTCCAGCTCCTCGAAGTTGGTCAAATAAGTCATCGATTCTTGGCAGTGGGTACTTGTTCTTCAAGGTCAACTTGTTGAGCTCACGGTAGTCGATGCACATCCTCATCGTTCCATCCTTCTTCTTCACGAATGACACAGGCGCTCCTCACGGTGACACACTAGGTCAAATGAATCCCAAATCTAGTAATTCTTGCAACTGAATCTTCAACTCTGCCAACTCTTTAGGGGCCATTCGGTATGGCGCCTTCGATACTGGCGCAGATCCTGGTTCCAAATCAATAGTGAACTCCAATTGTCTGTCGGTTGGCGGTCCAGGCAAAGCTTCTGGAAAACACATCAAGAAAATCTAGTACTACTGCCACTTCTTCCACTCTCAATTCCTTCCTTTCCTCTCCGTTCAAGTACACAAGATACGCCGGACGCCCTTTCCTTATCATCATGGTTGCTTGCAATGCGGAGATTATAGAGGTTTGTCGATTTAAAGAAATCCCTTACAAAAATAGTCGGCTCGTCGCCAGGGGTTTGAAAAGAAATTTGCCTCTAGCTGGTGCATCACTTTTACGCATGTCTGAGTATAGAAACTTATTCCCCCGTGTGCATTCGAAAAGTTCAACCCCTCCCTTTTCTCCAAGTCTAGTATCAAGAACTCGAAAATTGATCATGCAGTCTTACTTGGATATGAACTGAATTCAAAATTGTAGCAACACTGCTGAAGGTGTCTTAATCAGAAAGGTTGTAGAATTAATCAAGAAAACAAGAACAACACTTCTAGTTCGACTCTTTTAGATCTCATCACCAACTTGCAGAAATTGGTTTGAAAAAATAAGGCAGGGTCTAAGTTTCATTGATCTTGATCATGTTCATTCTGGAAATTAAGGTTTCAAATAAACTCATAAAGGTTGAAACTTTACTTCTGACGAGAGCTCGAAAGAATATGAGATAGGCCTTGAAAACAGGATGAAACTGAATCAGGTCTCAAATTACATAGTAGGCTGCCAAATAAGATATTTCAATTGTCAAATCAAATTTGCAAAATCAATGAATGATGGTTCACACATGTCATGACACGAGATGGTCAATCGTGGGAGGATTTAGAAGCATAGACAAATGTCATGAGGTAGCACTGATCATGGTTCGACGACATCATGTTATTGAATAATGATGTCACATCAATGGATTCACAGGGTTGCAACCAACGTGAAGTGAACTTTTTTTTTAGGAAGATCGGCTAGATCAACCACGTTAAGGAAAAAGAGACACAATAGCCTTAACTTGGTGTTGCAGAAAGAAAATCATTGAGCATGAAACAATATGTGTAGTGAAACTGAGCTAAAAAAAATTTCACTTCTGCAAGGAAGAACTTGCCGCATGCATAGTTACGAAATAAAAAGGTGTACAAAAGTTCCAAGAAGAATATTCCATCATTTGAAGAAACATGTTTGGGAATGGGATCGTACTGAAAGTCATAACTGCAAATAACTTTAGAAATGAAGCTCAAAGGCGGAAGTTCATAAAGTCAAAATATTGTCCTTACAAAAGATGAATCAAAGAAGACTACTAATCAAGATGTCCAAAATGACGAAGGCAACCACAAATTTTCAAGAACTGAAAGTGAGTCATGACTCGATATAGGAAAAGAAATAACGTGCAATAATTGCGAATTGTGAGTCAAACAAGGTCGTAATTAGACAAAGGCTCACCGTTAATTGAAAGATTCCAAAAAGAATTTCTTATAATCCAAGTAAGTACTGTTGATTAAAATCATTCATTCTAGCTACGAGGGTCACACTCTCACGTTCATCTTTCTGAGGCCGAACATGGTAACATCGTTCTACGAAACTGTTGATTCCAAGTTAAGATTCATCGTGTCGTTACAACTAATAACAGTATTCGAAAGCCATATCTTCATATATTCCTTGCACGTGATAATCGTCATTTTCTTAAAGCGTTGTAGTTATACTCGCGCTCTCAACATGATATAACGGTCGTTTTCGCCGCATCGCCACTTTTGACCGAAGATCGGATTTATCTACTAGATCGCAGGTATGATCTCTACATCCGTTGTAGGATTACATCATTTCGCATCTCTTCTTGCCTCGAACATTTCTCGTTTGGAACATCTCTTCAGTTTGCACTTCTTCTTTTCTTAAACTCTTTATCATATGCTACGTCTTTTCGCATTCTCCTTGTTCTCGTCATTCAGGAAAAAAAAAACAATTCTGAATTTGTAATGATTCGATAAAGTTCGAGTTCACACCACATATTTCCATTTGTCCTATCACTCGGAAAAGTGATATTGCAGTTGTCAAAAACTAAATTCGATATCATTTAATCTAACATACTTCTTAGTTTGAACATGAACATTATGATTATAACCTTGTTGTTAGAACACGTATTGGCCGTGGCCGTGTTGTGTAATAACGTATTGGTTAACATCATATTGTTTATGATAGAGTTATTATGAATTATTCTGTTATTGGAAGTCATTTGATTAAGAAAACACAGATGAAAACACATTTGAAAAGGAAAATACAGATTAAAACTTGTATGAAGATAAATTGCAGTATGAAGATATGAAATTGAAAACTCACTTTGGATTAAAACTTGAAAAGGGAGAAGAGCAATGAGTCTGAGATCAGAACTCGGTGTGCTTTTCTACATTCCAGACCTCTTATTTATAGCCAACAACCCTGGCTACATAGGAGTGCAGTATCTTACAAATACGTAAGCAGTGACGAAAATCACACTAATTTACATAGTACTATTACAAAAAGTCACTATTCACTATTCACTATTCACACGATTTTACATAACTATAATAGAAAGTAGCCGTCATTCCTGACTTTTGAGAAGCTTTTGAAACATCTTTTGAAAGATAGCCGTAACTTTTGACATTTGAGAAGAGAGCCTTTGACGAGGGTGACCCATGACGCAATTATGCTGCCAATATGATATTGATAAGCCGAATTCTGTTTTTGCAACGTTTGATGTACTGACAACGTCTCCATTCTTCATCATCATAGTAGAAATCCATATGATGACTTCTTTTGAAGCGGTACTTATACATTTCTTCAAGACATCTTTCTTCATTAATAATTGCTGCCTGGAGCCATCTGAGCTCTGATCTAAAATCGAACCGTTGGAAGGGATGCATCTTTCAGGCTGCAGTCATAATGGAGATAATTTTGAGAGTTCTTTTCATCCTTTTGATCCTATTGACTCTATGAAAAATATCATCAATGGTTTCTCTAATAAAAGGAAAATCCACTTCTTCAGGAGGGGCTTCGAGAACAATTTTTACTATTTCTGAGAGAGAGGTAACCATATCGGTATCAATTTTGATATTGTCAACCAGAAACCTAGAATAGGCTTCAGTATTCTTTCTTCTAAAGTAACCTGTCATCAGAAATCAAAGGGGTCTTGACCCCCAATAGGATCAGAAGAGACCGATTCTTCAGACATGGACTTTGAAGAGACAGACTTTTGTGCCAAAAATTCAAAGAAATCCCTTTTGAGATGTTCTGGGAGATTATCCATGAAACTTCCAGGTTTTGATTCTGTTTTGCTAAATTTTTCTGGTTTTTCTGCTTTGTCTTTCCCTTTTTGATCTCTTTGGAAAACCGCCTTCTCACCAGTGGTAAAGAATTTTTTGACAGCCGGTTCGGTTCCAATATGATTTTGAAACCTAGCCCACCATTTGATTCTGAAGACTCTTGTTAAAGAGTAAGGAGAAGGATCCGGATAGATTTTTTCAAAGTTAAAATCCCAGGAAAAGATCCAAGGTACTTTGAACTCAGCATGGAACATGACAAATTTTTGAAAATTTTTGAGGGTAGAGTATTCCGCAAAGGCGTGAAAACCCTTTTGAACTTCAGTAGGAAGAATATGGATGGAAGATCCTATTTTCCTCCACCAATCAGAAAACCAGATTGGAAATTGTTTCTCACAGTTATGGTGAAAGGCCATGAACCAGGAGTGGTTATAATATCTTAATAAGAAAGCTCTGAACCAAGCATTCTTATAGTCGATATAATTATACCCCTGAGCTGGGTGATTGAAGGTTTTGAATTCACTAAGGCCACCAAAGGTGGTTGTAGTATGGACTTTTTTGATAATGCATTTTGAATACTCAATCTCTTTGGATCTGTTGTAATTATGAGTTATTTCCACTGAATCAGAATCAACAAGAATAAACTCATAATACTTTTGGTCCTTTAGGCAATCATCTGATTCCCAGAGTTGGGAAGGATTTGGAAAACGGTTTCTAATGAAATCAGTTTGAGAGAGTTTGGCTGGAAAATCAGTGAAAGGGGTCATCCCACCATCTTCATGCCACTCTTTTGGAAAATATTTGAATTCTTCAGGAGCATTAGGGATTTGAATATTAGCGGCCTTTGGAATATTTGAGGTAAGGACAGTATTATAAGGGATTTCGGGAGTATTTTGAAGTGGGGAAAATCTATTTGAAATAATTTGATTTGAAAGGTGTCTTTGATTGGGTTTTTGAGGAGTGAGGGGAGCCGAGGATGAGACCAAGGCCTTTGAGGTTTTGTTTGAGGGGAAGATTTCATAATCTTTGACACTTTGTTTCTTGGACATCCTAGAGTCCGTCATTGCGACCTTGTAAAAATTCTCTGGTTAGGAAATCAGGTAGAGAATTATTTTCTCCTTTTATGAACTCAATTTCAAAATCAAAGACAGATAAAATGGCTTGCCATCTGGCAAAGATTTGTTTTGAGACAATATTTTGAACATCTTTTGTGAGGACTTCTTTTGCAGATTTGCAATCAATTCTGATTAAAAATCTTTTGTTATAAAGGTCGTCTTGAAATTTTTGAATGCATAAAACAATGGACAAAATTTCTTTTTTAATAACAGAATAATTCATTTGGGCATTGTTCCAGATACCAGAATGGTATCTTACTAGTTGCTCTTTTGAATCCAGCTTTTGTTTTAATATCCCCCCATAGCCTATGTTTGAAGCATCTGTTTCAATAATCATGAAGGCTTTTGGATTAGGAATACCTAAACAAGGTAGAGTTTTGACCTGCTGTTTTATGATTTTAACCACATTGGTATGTTCTTCTGTCCAATTTGAAGGATTTTTCCTAAGTCTTTGATAGAGAGGTTTACAAGTCTCTCTGAGGTTGGGAAAGAAATCTGAGATGTAATTTAAACATCCTAAAAATCTTTGTAATTGATTCTTTTCTTTTATCTCATCAGGAAATTTGTCTGTAAAGGATATGGATCTACTGATGGGTCTAAAAGCTCCCTTTCCAATCTCATGACCTAAGAATCTTATATTAGTTTGGAAAAGTTTCATTTTTGGAGTAGAAATAACTAATCCATTTCTCTCAATGGTTCTTAAGAAGATTCCTAAATGTTTTATATGTTGATCAAGATCTTGGGAAAAGATCAAAACATCATCTATGTAGACAATGCTAAATTGACTATGAGGGTTTAATATATCATTCATAATTTTTTGAAATTCCGAAGGAGCATTTTTGAGACCGAAAGGCATTACATTCCATTCGTAATGTCCAAAGGGAACTGTGAAGGCTGTTTTATACCTATCCTTCTCAGCGATTTGAATTTGCCAAAATCCAGATTTAAGATCGAATTTGGAAAATATTTTTGCATTATAAAGCCTGTTTATCAGATCTCTTTTATTAGGAATTGGATGCCTAATCCATTGTAAAACATAATTGAGAGGCTTATAATTAATAACAAGTCGGGGAGTTCCCCTTTCTAATTCTGCTTGTTTCATGACGTAGAAAGCAGAACAGCTCCAGGGAGAATTTGAGGGTCTAATAAGCTTTTTATTAAGTAAGTCTTTAACTTCTTTTTTACACACTTCAAGAAGTTCTTGATTCATTTGAATGGGTCTTGACTTCGTAGGAATTTTACTTTCGTGGAAATCTTCCTCATAAGGTAAATTAATCACATGATGCTTTCTTTCCCAGAAAGCATTGGGGACTTCATTACAAACCCTTTTGATAAAACTATTTTCTATTTCTTTGATTTTTGAAACAAATCTAGGATTTTTGAGTTGTTCTTCAATTTTTTGGAAAGGAATTTCTTCTTTAAGATAACTTATTTGTTTTTGTTTTTGGGTTATCTTATTGATTTGTTTAAAGATAGAACTTCTTTGAAGGTTAAGGATTTCTTGTTTCAAAATGGGGGAGATGAAATTAAATTTTAATTCTCTTCCTTGGATATTGGTAGTAATGCCACTATCATCGACACTAAAAGGATAGATTTGAGTTAAGAAAGGTGTTCCCAGAATCATATTGTAGGTGATATCTTCAACAATTGTAAAAATATTCCGGAAACAATAACCATTATTGCAGATATGAGCTTTGGAGAGTTTGTATCTGATTCTTAAAGGGTTATTATTGGCTGTGTAAAGTTTCTCTTTTGTTTTGTCACAATATTTAGTAGGAACAACTCCTTCTCTAATAATGTTCTGGTCAGCACCCGAATCAACTAACGCCATTATGTTGGTTTTGAAGTTACCGATAACCAGAGTTACATTAACATGCCATTTTTGATAATTCATTTCTTGGATGACTTTTATGGAATTATTTTCTGAATTCTGTTCCGGATTTTCCCAGTTGTTAACTTCTGTATTTCTTTCCATGATAGAAAGTCTTGTTTCTAATTCAAAATCCTTTTCTTTAAGTCTATAAAATTCTTCATTAATTTGTTTTTTAAGATTATTAATTTCACTCTGAAGGTCTTTTGTAGTTATTTGTTTTGATATACTTTGATAAGGATATTTATCCCATAGTTTGTTTAGGCTGAAATCTTCTTTTATATTAACCTTTTTAGAAGTAGATGGCTCTTCAAGAATTAAGTCTTTTAACTTGTTAAGATAATCATCCCTAGTTTCAGTGTCAGGGATTTGGTGAAGGAGATCAAGAATAACTTCCTTCTTTTCTTTGGAAATGGTATTGATGCAAATTTTGCAAATATCTTTTTCATTTTCATTACTACTATGGTAATTACTGCTTCCAGAGGTGTTTTGAATTTCTTCAATTTCTGACTCACTTTCAGAATTGGAGGAACTATTTTCTTCTCTTAGAAGGTTATTAATCTGTTTACTTAGTAGCCTAATGTTTTTATTTCTTTTCTTCCAACATCGTTCTTCGGTGTGACCCATTTTTTTGTAATATTCACATTTTATCTTATCCCCATCCTTTTCTTTAGTTGGTTTGAATTTTCTTTTTGGTCTTGTAAACTTACTTCGTGACGTTCTATAATCATGCTTTTGAGTATCTTTCTTGAATTTTCTGATCTTTCTTTTGTTTTTAGACGAAGGAGCCTCAATTTTTTCTATTCCAAACATTTCGCAGAAACACCCTAATTCGTTTTTGGCATTTTGTTTGTCCTTCCTATATTTGTTTTGTATTTTTATTTCCATACAAAGGGCTAATCCTTCTTTTTTGATAAAAGCAAATAATTGACCAAAAGTTATATTTTCAAAAGGGATATTTTCAGAATCAATATCATCTTTAAGTTTTTGTATTATTCTTTCACTAAATAATTTGGGTAATCCTGCTATGAATCTTTCTTTCCAAAAGGCTTGATTACAATCATTTCTTTTGAGGACATGAGTTATGAAGACATCTTTATACCATCTGTAGTCGGATAAGGAAGGGCATCTTAGGTTATTTAAAACCATAGAGGAGCTATTATATTCTTCCCTAGGGTTTCCGACAAAATACATAGAGATGGTAATAATAAGGAAATCACAAGCATCGCTTGTTTCATGTATTTCACCATCTTGATCTTCGGTATTAACGATATGATTAAGAATTTCTTCCTTGCTTTCTAGGCTTAACGCATTATCCCACCAATTTTTAAGTTGGCCCGTAAAACCATTAACAAGGAGGACACAAGCTTCTTTTTCAGAAATACCAGCATATCTAAATGCCATTTTTGCCATTCTCATTTCTTGTAAAGTATTGAGAATTTCATATTCAGGTTTTCCATCAATATTCCATTCAGTAATTGAGGTTCCATCATAACTGGACCTATGAAATTGACCTCTTTCTTCAAACAGCAGATCTGCTGGCGAAGGCCTACTATAATAAGGTTTATTACTGTTAAATTTTTTCCCTTTGAAAATTTTGTTTATTTTAAGAGGGGAGTTACTAGACTCTTTGAAAACATCTTCTAGTTTTTCAACAAAATTATCTTCTTCTTCAGAGGAAGAGTGACTTGACTGTTCAGTACTAGACCCGTGGAAATGTTGAATAACATTCGTAGTTGACTTGCTTGGACCAGCAAGATTTCCAGAGATTTTGTTAAGAATTTCCTCTGTTTTTGAATTGAAGGAAATATTCTTATTTTTCAAACTATCATTGCTTTTGAAAAAAGGTTTGGAAGTATCATTGAGGATGCTTTGTTTATTAACAGTAAATAACTTTGATGAAATAGTATCTAGTTGTTCAGCAATGGTACCAAGGATTTGGTTTGAAAAATTACTTTGTTGGATAATTTTTCGGAACTCTCTGTTTTCCTCAGGGTCAGTAACATTAGTTCGTTTGAAAGGGTCAGCAATAATCTCTCCTTTAGCAGTTTGAATTTTCAGAGCTTGAAGAGGGGGATGGACAGCTGAAATAACTATATCTTTTTCAGAAGAATACCATCTTTTCATAAGGCTTGAACCAACTTCTATGGCGGGTTTTTTGAAACAATTATACCATCCTTCCGAGGATAGATGAATTGCTATGAAATCATAAAAAAGGAAATTTGACTTGATCTTTTTCATTTCTCTCATCCATTTCTCTTTTATTTCGCTCTTAATTTTATCATTTAATTCATTGAACCATCTTTCTTTTTCTTTGTAGATGGGATTGCTTAATTCTTTCTTAAGATAATCCATGTCAGGTTCAAATTCTTTGTTAGTAATTATGACCATGGTACTTCTGGTAGGAGAGTAAGAGTCATCCATGTTTTGTTCCGTAGGGGAATTTGGCCGAGGTATGGGAGTTTTGAAAGTCCAATTTCTTTCAGATGTGCTAGGCATGTCAGAACAGGAGGCTCTACTACTTTCGTAGTTGAAACTCCTATTGTTTCTAAAGGTTGAGAAAGAATTTGTTCTATCAAATTTGACAGTTATAGTGCCATTTGGTTCTTCAATGATCTGAGAAGGTTCCGTTCTTTCTAAGTTTCTAGGAGCCTGAGGCTCCATTATAGTAAACTGGCTTGGGATAGTAATTTCATCCCATTTTAATCTTTTAGGAGTATAGGTTGAGGATTGCTCAGCATCAACCTGAAGAAGGATAGTTTCTCCTTTTGAAAAGGGATTCTTGCTGAATTTGGGATTCAGATTGGACGTCATTAGTCTAAGATAGACCCTAAACATGACAGCAAAGTTTTTACATACATGAAACTTATCCCCTTGGATTTGAACATCAAGGATGAGAGATTCAAGGATCATGGGGTCAGTGAGATCGACAGAGAAATTTGGACAGCAGTTGAAGTAGATGGGACCATTACATATGTTTGTTTGAACCATGGCTAAAATAGAAGTTTTGTAATCTTTGAGTCTTTTATCTCTTAGAACAAGCAAAATAGGGGCATCAACTCCTATGTGGACTAAGGGTTTGACAGCAATTTGGGCAAGACCAAAATGTGCATATCTATATTTCTGTTCCCTATATTTTTTTAGGGATTCTCCATTAAGAAGAGGAAAGCTTTCCGATTTTTGCAATATGCTTCTAGTTTCTTCATGAGTTCTTATAGAAAAGGCAGTTTTGAAATCAATAAGTCCTATATCATAGTAGTTTTCTATTTTTTCATTAGGGATGCTCCAATTAGAATAATCTATAGGGGCATGAGCTTCCCTACTTGGAACAATGCTTTTATCCATTTTATTTTTGGTTTTGGGTACTAAAAGACTTCTAAATTTACTGGCCATAGTCGAAAGGAGGGATAGATTAAGATTAGGAGATGGTTTAGATCTAAGAAACTGGTCGCAGGGGAACACTATGCGTGGAACACCTAAACTTAAGGCTTACCAACCGTCTTACAAGTTTGCCAAACCTGAATTCCAACGTTTCTTTGACTAAGGTTATTCCTAAGGATAATCTGATCATCTCAATTTCGCGTATTAAGACAGTTGAATTTATAGGTCTAATAACATCCATTACCGCCATTAAAATGGCTCTGATACCATCTTGTCCCAGATTTATTTTGAAGTTTAGTTTGAACATGAACAATATGATGTTAACCAATACGTTATTACACAACACGGCCACGGCATGTTATTAGACCTATAAATTCAACTGTCTTAATACGCGAAATTGAGATGATCAGATTATCCTTAGGAATAACCTTAGTCAAAGAAACGTTGGAATTCAGGTTTGGCAAACTTGTAAGACGGTTGGTAAGCCTTAAGTTTAGGTGTTCCACGCATAGTGTTCCCCTGCGACCAGTTTCTTAGATCTAAACCATCTCCTAATCTTAATCTATCCCTCCTTTCGACTATGGCCAGTAAATTTAGAAGTCTTTTAGTACCCAAAACCAAAAATAAAATGGATAAAAGCATTGTTCCAAGTAGGGAAGCTCATGCCCCTATAGATTATTCTAATTGGAGCATCCCTAATGAAAAAATAGAAAACTACTATGATATAGGACTTATTGATTTCAAAACTGCCTTTTCTATAAGAACTCATGAAGAAACTAGAAGCATATTGCAAAAATCGGAAAGCTTTCCTCTTCTTAATGGAGAATCCCTAAAAAAATATAGGGAACAGAAATATAGATATGCACATTTTGGTCTTGCCCAAATTGCTGTCAAACCCTTAGTCCACATAGGAGTTGATGCCCCTATTTTGCTTGTTCTAAGAGATAAAAGACTCAAAGATTACAAAACTTCTATTTTAGCCATGGTTCAAACAAACATATGTAATGGTCCCATCTACTTCAACTGCTGTCCAAATTTCTCTGTCGATCTCACTGACCCCATGATCCTTGAATCTCTCATCCTTGATGTTCAAATCCAAGGGGATAAGTTTCATGTATGTAAAAACTTTGCTGTCATGTTTAGGGTCTATCTTAGACTAGTGACGTCCAATCTGAATCCCAAATTCAGCAAGAATCCCTTTTCAAAAGGAGAAACTATCCTTCTTCAGGTTGATGCTGAGCAATCCTCAACCTATACTCCTAAAAGATTAAAATGGGATGAAATTACTATCCCAAGCCAGTTTACTATAATGGAGCCTCAGGCTCCTAGAAACTTAGAAAGAACAGAACCTTCTCAGATCATTGAAGAACCAAATGGCACTATAACTGTCAAATTTGATAGAACAAATTCTTTCTCAACCTTTAGAAACAATAGGAGTTTCAACTACGAAAGTAGTAGAGCCTCCTGTTCTGACATGCCTAGCACATCTGAAAGAAATTGGACTTTCAAAACTCCCATACCTCGACCAAATTCCCCTATGGAACAAAACATGGATGACTCTTACTCTTCTACCAGAAGTACCATGGTCATAATTACTAACAAAGAATTTGAACCTGACATGGATTATCTTAAGAAAGAATTAAGCAATCCCATCTACAAAGAAAAAGAAAGATGGTTCAATGAATTAAATGATAAAATTAAGAGCGAAATAAAAGAGAAATGGTTGAGAGAAATGAAAAAGATCAAGTCAAATTTCCTTTTTTATGATTTCATAGCAATTCATCTATCCTCGGAAGGATGGTATAATTGTTTCAAAAAACCCGCCATAGAAGTTGGTTCAAGCCTTATGAAAAGATGGTATTCTTCTGAAAAAGATATAGTTATTTCAGCTGTCCATCCCCCTCTTCAAGCTCTGAAAATTCAAACTGCTAAAGGAGAGATTATTGCTGACCCTTTCAAACGAACTAATGTTACTGACCCTGAGGAAAACAGAGAGTTCCGAAAAATTATCCAACAAAGTAATTTTTCAAACCAAATCCTTGGTACCATTGCTGAACAACTAGATACTATTTCATCAAAGTTATTTACTGTTAATAAACAAAGCATCCTCAATGATACTTCCAAACCTTTTTTCAAAGCAATGATAGTTTGAAAAATAAGAATATTTCCTTCAATTCAAAAACAGAGGAAATTCTTAACAAAATCTCTGGAAATCTTGCTGGTCCAAGCAAGTCAACTACGAATGTTATTCAACATTTCCACGGGTCTAGTACTGAACAGTCAAGTCACTCTTCCTCTGAAGAAGAAGATAATTTTGTTGAAAAACTAGAAGATGTTTTCAAAGAGTCTAGTAACTCCCCTCTTAAAATAAACAAAATTTTCAAAGGGAAAAAATTTAACAGTAATAAACCTTATTATAGTAGGCCTTCGCCAGCAGATCTGCTGTATGAAGAAAGAGGTCAATTTCATAGGTCCAGTTATGATGGAACCTCAATTACTGAATGGAATATTGATGGAAAACCTGAATATGAAATTCTCAATACTTTACAAGAAATGGGAATGGCAAAAATGGCATTTAGATATGCTGGTATTTCTGAAAAAGAAGCTTGTGTCCTCCTTGTTAATGGTTTTACGGGCCAACTTAAAAATTGGTGGGATAATGCGTTAAGCCTAGAAAGCAAGGAAGAAATTCTTAATCATATTGTTAATACCGAAGATCAAGATGGTGAAATACATGAAACAAGCGATGCTTGTGATTTCCTTATTATTACCATCTCTATGTATTTTGTCGGAAACCCTAGGGAAGAATATAATAGCTCCTCTATGGTTTTAAATAACCTAAGATGCCCTTCCTTATCCGACTACAGATGGTATAAAGATGTCTTCATAACTCATGTCCTCAAAAGAAATGATTGTAATCAAGCCTTTTGGAAAGAAAGATTCATAGCAGGATTACCCAAATTATTTAGTGAAAGAATAATACAAAAACTTAAAGATGATATTGATTCTGAAAATATCCCTTTTGAAAATATAACTTTTGGTCAATTATTTGCTTTTATCAAAAAAGAAGGATTAGCCCTTTGTATGGAAATAAAAATACAAAACAAATATAGGAAGGACAAACAAAATGCCAAAAACGAATTAGGGTGTTTCTGCGAAATGTTTGGAATAGAAAAAATTGAGGCTCCTTCGTCTAAAAACAAAAGAAAGATCAGAAAATTCAAGAAAGATACTCAAAAGCATGATTATAGAACGTCACGAAGTAAGTTTACAAGACCAAAAAGAAAATTCAAACCAACTAAAGAAAAGGATGGGGATAAGATAAAATGTGAATATTGCAAAAAAATGGGTCAGACCGAAGAACGATGTTGGAAGAAAAGAAATAAAAACATTAGGCTACTAAGTAAACAGATTAATAACCTTCTAAGAGAAGAAAATAGTTCCTCCAATTCTGAAAGTGAGTCAGAAATTGAAGAAATTCAAAACACCTCTGGAAGCAGTAATTACCATAGTAGTAATGAAAATGAAAAAGATATTTGCAAAATTTGCATCAATACCATTTCCAAAGAAAAGAAGGAAGTTATTCTTGATCTCCTTCACCAAATCCCTGACACTGAAACTAGGGATGATTATCTTAACAAGTTAAAAGACTTAATTCTTGAAGAGCCATCTACTTCTAAAAAGGTTAATATAAAAGAAGATTTCAGCCTAAACAAACTATGGGATAAATATCCTTATCAAAGTATATCAAAACAAATAACTACAAAAGACCTTCAGAGTGAAATTAATAATCTTAAAAAACAAATTAATGAAGAATTTTATAGACTTAAAGAAAAGGATTTTGAATTAGAAACAAGACTTTCTATCATGGAAAGAAGTACAGAAGTTAACAACTGGGAAAATCCGGAACAGAATTCAGAAAATAATTCCATAAAAGTCATCCAAGAAATGAATTATCAAAAATGGCATGTTAATGTAACTCTGGTTATCGGTAACTTCAAAACCAACATAATGGCGTTAGTTGATTCGGGTGCTGACCAGAACATTATTAGAGAAGGAGTTGTTCCTACTAAATATTGTGACAAAACAAAAGAGAAACTTTACACAGCCAATAATAACCCTTTAAGAATCAGATACAAACTCTCCAAAGCTCATATCTGCAATAATGGTTATTGTTTCCGGAATATTTTTACAATTGTTGAAGATATCACCTACAATATGATTCTGGGAACACCTTTCTTAACTCAAATCTATCCTTTTAGTGTCGATGATAGTGGCATTACTACCAATATCCAAGGAAGAGAATTAAAATTTAATTTCATCTCCCCCATTTTGAAACAAGAAATCCTTAACCTTCAAAGAAGTTCTATCTTTAAACAAATCAATAAGATAACCCAAAAACAAAAACAAATAAGTTATCTTAAAGAAGAAATTCCTTTCCAAAAAATTGAAGAACAACTCAAAAATCCTAGATTTGTTTCAAAAATCAAAGAAATAGAAAATAGTTTTATCAAAAGGGTTTGTAATGAAGTTCCCAATGCTTTCTGGGAAAGAAAGCATCATGTGATTAATTTACCTTATGAGGAAGATTTCCACGAAAGTAAAATCCCTACGAAGTCAAGACCCATTCAAATGAATCAAGAACTTCTTGAAGTGTGTAAAAAAGAAGTTAAAGACTTACTTAATAAAAAGCTTATTAGACCCTCAAATTCTCCCTGGAGCTGTTCTGCTTTCTACGTCATGAAACAAGCAGAATTAGAAAGGGGAACTCCCCGACTTGTTATTAATTATAAGCCTCTCAATAATGTTTTACAATGGATTAGGCATCCAATTCCTAATAAAAGAGATCTGATAAACAGGCTTTATAATGCAAAAATATTTTCCAAATTCGATCTTAAATCTGGATTTTGGCAAATTCAAATCGCTGAGAAGGATAGGTATAAAACAGCCTTCACAATTCCCTTTGGACATTACGAATGGAATGTAATGCCTTTCGGTCTCAAAAATGCTCCTTCGGAATTTCAAAAAATTATGAATGATATATTAAACCCTCATAGTCAATTTAGCATTGTCTACATAGATGATGTTTTGATCTTTTCCCAAGATCTTGATCAACATATAAAACATTTAGGAATCTTCTTAAGAACCATTGAGAGAAATGGATTAGTTATTTCTACTCCAAAAATGAAACTTTTCCAAACTAATATAAGATTCTTAGGTCATGAGATTGGAAAGGGAGCATCCCCCTCTTCAAGCTCTGAAAATTCAAACTGCTAAAGGAGAGATTATTGCTGACCCTTTCAAACGAACTAATGTTACTGACCCTGAGGAAAACAGAGAGTTCCGAAAAATTATCCAACAAAGTAATTTTTCAAACCAAATCCTTGGTACCATTGCTGAACAACTAGATACTATTTCATCAAAGTTATTTACTGTTAATAAACAAAGCATCCTCAATGATACTTCCAAACCTTTTTTCAAAAGCAATGATAGTTTGAAAAATAAGAATATTTCCTTCAATTCAAAAACAGAGGAAATTCTTAACAAAATCTCTGGAAATCTTGCTGGTCCAAGCAAGTCAACTACGAATGTTATTCAACATTTCCACGGGTCTAGTACTGAACAGTCAAGTCACTCTTCCTCTGAAGAAGAAGATAATTTTGTTGAAAAACTAGAAGATGTTTTCAAAGAGTCTAGTAACTCCCCTCTTAAAATAAACAAAATTTTCAAAGGGAAAAAATTTAACAGTAATAAACCTTATTATAGTAGGCCTTCGCCAGCAGATCTGCTGTATGAAGAAAGAGGTCAATTTCATAGGTCCAGTTATGATGGAACCTCAATTACTGAATGGAATATTGATGGAAAACCTGAATATGAAATTCTCAATACTTTACAAGAAATGGGAATGGCAAAAATGGCATTTAGATATGCTGGTATTTCTGAAAAAGAAGCTTGTGTCCTCCTTGTTAATGGTTTTACGGGCCAACTTAAAAATTGGTGGGATAATGCGTTAAGCCTAGAAAGCAAGGAAGAAATTCTTAATCATATTGTTAATACCGAAGATCAAGATGGTGAAATACATGAAACAAGCGATGCTTGTGATTTCCTTATTATTACCATCTCTATGTATTTTGTCGGAAACCCTAGGGAAGAATATAATAGCTCCTCTATGGTTTTAAATAACCTAAGATGCCCTTCCTTATCCGACTACAGATGGTATAAAGATGTCTTCATAACTCATGTCCTCAAAAGAAATGATTGTAATCAAGCCTTTTGGAAAGAAAGATTCATAGCAGGATTACCCAAATTATTTAGTGAAAGAATAATACAAAAACTTAAAGATGATATTGATTCTGAAAATATCCCTTTTGAAAATATAACTTTTGGTCAATTATTTGCTTTTATCAAAAAAGAAGGATTAGCCCTTTGTATGGAAATAAAAATACAAAACAAATATAGGAAGGACAAACAAAATGCCAAAAACGAATTAGGGTGTTTCTGCGAAATGTTTGGAATAGAAAAAATTGAGGCTCCTTCGTCTAAAAACAAAAGAAAGATCAGAAAATTCAAGAAAGATACTCAAAAGCATGATTATAGAACGTCACGAAGTAAGTTTACAAGACCAAAAAGAAAATTCAAACCAACTAAAGAAAAGGATGGGGATAAGATAAAATGTGAATATTGCAAAAAAATGGGTCAGACCGAAGAACGATGTTGGAAGAAAAGAAATAAAAACATTAGGCTACTAAGTAAACAGATTAATAACCTTCTAAGAGAAGAAAATAGTTCCTCCAATTCTGAAAGTGAGTCAGAAATTGAAGAAATTCAAAACACCTCTGGAAGCAGTAATTACCATAGTAGTAATGAAAATGAAAAAGATATTTGCAAAATTTGCATCAATACCATTTCCAAAGAAAAGAAGGAAGTTATTCTTGATCTCCTTCACCAAATCCCTGACACTGAAACTAGGGATGATTATCTTAACAAGTTAAAAGACTTAATTCTTGAAGAGCCATCTACTTCTAAAAAGGTTAATATAAAAGAAGATTTCAGCCTAAACAAACTATGGGATAAATATCCTTATCAAAGTATATCAAAACAAATAACTACAAAAGACCTTCAGAGTGAAATTAATAATCTTAAAAAACAAATTAATGAAGAATTTTATAGACTTAAAGAAAAGGATTTTGAATTAGAAACAAGACTTTCTATCATGGAAAGAAGTACAGAAGTTAACAACTGGGAAAATCCGGAACAGAATTCAGAAAATAATTCCATAAAAGTCATCCAAGAAATGAATTATCAAAAATGGCATGTTAATGTAACTCTGGTTATCGGTAACTTCAAAACCAACATAATGGCGTTAGTTGATTCGGGTGCTGACCAGAACATTATTAGAGAAGGAGTTGTTCCTACTAAATATTGTGACAAAACAAAAGAGAAACTTTACACAGCCAATAATAACCCTTTAAGAATCAGATACAAACTCTCCAAAGCTCATATCTGCAATAATGGTTATTGTTTCCGGAATATTTTTACAATTGTTGAAGATATCACCTACAATATGATTCTGGGAACACCTTTCTTAACTCAAATCTATCCTTTTAGTGTCGATGATAGTGGCATTACTACCAATATCCAAGGAAGAGAATTAAAATTTAATTTCATCTCCCCCATTTTGAAACAAGAAATCCTTAACCTTCAAAGAAGTTCTATCTTTAAACAAATCAATAAGATAACCCAAAAACAAAAACAAATAAGTTATCTTAAAGAAGAAATTCCTTTCCAAAAAATTGAAGAACAACTCAAAAATCCTAGATTTGTTTCAAAAATCAAAGAAATAGAAAATAGTTTTATCAAAAGGGTTTGTAATGAAGTTCCCAATGCTTTCTGGGAAAGAAAGCATCATGTGATTAATTTACCTTATGAGGAAGATTTCCACGAAAGTAAAATCCCTACGAAGTCAAGACCCATTCAAATGAATCAAGAACTTCTTGAAGTGTGTAAAAAAGAAGTTAAAGACTTACTTAATAAAAAGCTTATTAGACCCTCAAATTCTCCCTGGAGCTGTTCTGCTTTCTACGTCATGAAACAAGCAGAATTAGAAAGGGGAACTCCCCGACTTGTTATTAATTATAAGCCTCTCAATAATGTTTTACAATGGATTAGGCATCCAATTCCTAATAAAAGAGATCTGATAAACAGGCTTTATAATGCAAAAATATTTTCCAAATTCGATCTTAAATCTGGATTTTGGCAAATTCAAATCGCTGAGAAGGATAGGTATAAAACAGCCTTCACAATTCCCTTTGGACATTACGAATGGAATGTAATGCCTTTCGGTCTCAAAAATGCTCCTTCGGAATTTCAAAAAATTATGAATGATATATTAAACCCTCATAGTCAATTTAGCATTGTCTACATAGCTGATGTTTTGATCTTTTCCCAAGATCTTGATCAACATATAAAACATTTAGGAATCTTCTTAAGAACCATTGAGAGAAATGGATTAGTTATTTCTACTCCAAAAATGAAACTTTTCCAAACTAATATAAGATTCTTAGGTCATGAGATTGGAAAGGGAGCTTTTAGACCCATCAGTAGATCCATATCCTTTACAGACAAATTTCCTGATGAGATAAAAGAAAAGAATCAATTACAAAGATTTTTAGGATGTTTAAATTACATCTCAGATTTCTTTCCCAACCTCAGAGAGACTTGTAAACCTCTCTATCAAAGACTTAGGAAAAATCCTTCAAATTGGACAGAAGAACATACCAATGTGGTTAAAATCATAAAACAGCAGGTCAAAACTCTACCTTGTTTAGGTATTCCTAATCCAAAAGCCTTCATGATTATTGAAACAGATGCTTCAAACATAGGCTATGGGGGGATATTAAAACAAAAGCTGGATTCAAAAGAGCAACTAGTAAGATACCATTCTGGTATCTGGAACAATGCCCAAATGAATTATTCTGTTATTAAAAAAGAAATTTTGTCCATTGTTTTATGCATTCAAAAATTTCAAGACGACCTTTATAACAAAAGATTTTTAATCAGAATTGATTGCAAATTTGCAAAAGAAGTCCTCACAAAAGATGTTCAAAATATTGTCTCAAAACAAATCTTTGCCAGATGGCAAGCCATTTTATCTGTCTTTGATTTTGAAATTGAGTTCATAAAAGGAGAAAATAATTCTCTACCTGATTTCCTAACCAGAGAATTTTTACAAGGTCGCAATGACGGACTCTAGGATGTCCAAGAAACAAAGTGTCAAAGATTATGAAATCTTCCCCTCAAACAAAACCTCAAATGCCTTGGTCTCATCCTCGGCTCCCCTCACTCCTCAAAAACCCAATCAAAGACACCTTTCAAATCAAATTATTTCAAATAGATTTTCCCCACTTCAAAATACTCCCGAAATCCCTTATAATACTGTCCTTACCTCAAATATTCCAAAGGCCGCTAATATTCAAATCCCTAATGCTCCTGAAGAATTCAAATATTTTCCAAAAGAGTGGCATGAAGATTGTGGGATGACCCCTTTCACTGATTTTCCAGCCAAACTCTCTCAAACTGATTTCATTAGAAACCGTTTTCCAAATCCTTCCCAACTCTGGGAATCAGATGATTGCCTAAAGGACCAAAAGTATTATGAGTTTATTCTTGTTGATTCTGATTCAGTGGAAATAACTCATAATTACAACAGATCCAAAGAGATTGAGTATTCAAAATGCATTATCAAAAAAGTCCATACTACAACCACCTTTGGTGGCCTTAGTGAATTCAAAACCTTCAATCACCCAGCTCAGGGGTATAATTATATCGACTATAAGAATGCTTGGTTCAGAGCTTTCTTATTAAGATATTATAACCACTCCTGGTTCATGGCCTTTCACCATAACTGTGAGAAACAATTTCCAATCTGGTTTTCTGATTGGTGGAGGAAAATAGGATCTTCCATCCATATTCTTCCTACTGAAGTTCAAAAGGGTTTTCACGCCTTTGCGGAATACTCTACCCTCAAAAATTTTCAAAAATTTGTCATGTTCCATGCTGAGTTCAAAGTACCTTGGATCTTTTCCTGGGATTTTAACTTTGAAAAAATCTATCCGGATCCTTCTCCTTACTCTTTAACAAGAGTCTTCAGAATCAAATGGTGGGCTAGGTTTCAAAATCATATTGGAACCGAACCGGCTGTCAAAAAATTCTTTACCACTGGTGAGAAGGCGGTTTTCCAAAGAGATCAAAAAGGGAAAGACAAAGCAGAAAAACCAGAAAAATTTAGCAAAACAGAATCAAAACCTGGAAGTTTCATGGATAATCTCCCAGAACATCTCAAAAGGGATTTCTTTGAATTTTTGGCACAAAAGTCTGTCTCTTCAAAGTCCAGGTCTGAAGAATCGGTCTCTTCTGATCCTATTGGGGGTCAAGACCCCTTTGATTTCTGATGACAGGTTACTTTAGAAGAAAGAATACTGAAGCCTATTCTAGGTTTCTGGTTGACAATATCAAAATTGATACCGATATGGTTACCTCTCTCTCAGAAATAGTAAAAATTGTTCTCGAAGCCCCTCCTGAAGAAGTGGATTTTCCTTTTATTAGAGAAACCATTGATGATATTTTTCATAGAGTCAATAGGATCAAAAGGATGAAAAGAACTCTCAAAATTATCTCCATTATGACTGCAGCCTGAAAGATGCATCCCTTCCAACGGTTCGATTTTAGATCAGAGCTCAGATGGCTCCAGGCAGCAATTATTAATGAAGAAAGATGTCTTGAAGAAATGTATAAGTACCGCTTCAAAAGAAGTCATCATATGGATTTCTACTATGATGATGAAGAATGGAGACGTTGTCAGTACATCAAACGTTGCAAAAACAGAATTCGGCTTATCAATATCATATTGGCAGCATAATTGCGTCATGGGTCACCCTCGTCAAAGGCTCTCTTCTCAAATGTCAAAAGTTACGGCTATCTTTCAAAAGATGTTTCAAAAGCTTCTCAAAAGTCAGGAATGACGGCTACTTTCTATTATAGTTATGTAAAATCGTGTGAATAGTGAATAGTGAATAGTGACTTTTTGTAATAGTACTATGTAAATTAGTGTGATTTTCGTCACTGCTTACGTATTTGTAAGATACTGTACTCCTATGTAGCCAGGGTTGTTGGCTATAAATAAGAGGTCTGGAATGTAGAAAAGCACACCGAGTTCTGATCTCAGACTCATTGCTCTTCTCCCTCCTTCCCTCTGCTACCTTTTCAAGTTTTAATCCAAAGTGAGTTTTCAATTTCATATCTTCATACTGCAATTTATCTTCATACAAGTTTTAATCTGTATTTTCCTTTTCAAATGTGTTTTCATCTGTGTTTTCTTAATCAAATGACTTCCAATAACAGAATAATTCATAATAACTCTATCATAAACAATATGATGTTAACCAATACGTTATTACACAACACGGCCACGGCCAATACGTGTTCTAACAACAAGTTTATAATCATAATGTTCATGTTCAAACTAAACTTCAAAATAAATCTGGGACAAGATGGTATCAGAGACGGTTGGTAAGCCTTAAGTTTAGGTGTTCCACGCATAGTGTTCCCCTGCGACCAGTTTCTTAGATCTAAACCATCTCCTAATCTTAATCTATCCCTCCTTTCGACTATGGCCAGTAAATTTAGAAGTCTTTTAGTACCCAAAACCAAAAATAAAATGGATAAAAGCATTGTTCCAAGTAGGGAAGCTCATGCCCCTATAGATTATTCTAATTGGAGCATCCCTAATGAAAAAATAGAAAACTACTATGATATAGGACTTATTGATTTCAAAACTGCCTTTTCTATAAGAACTCATGAAGAAACTAGAAGCATATTGTAAAAATCGGAAAGCTTTCCTCTTCTTAATGGAGAATCCCTAAAAAAATATAGGGAACAGAAATATAGATATGCACATTTTGGTCTTGCCCAAATTGCTGTCAAACCCTTAGTCCACATAGGAGTTGATGCCCCTATTTTGCTTGTTCTAAGAGATAAAAGACTCAAAGATTACAAAACTTCTATTTTAGCCATGGTTCAAACAAACATATGTAATGGTCCCATCTACTTCAACTGCTGTCCAAATTTCTCTGTCGATCTCACTGACCCCATGATCCTTGAATCTCTCATCCTTGATGTTCAAATCAAAGGGGATAAGTTTCATGTATGTAAAAACTTTGCTGTCATGTTTAGGGTCTATCTTAGACTAATGACGTCCAATCTGAATCCCAAATTCAGCAAGAATCCCTTTTCAAAAGGAGAAACTATCCTTCTTCAGGTTGATGCTGAGCAATCCTCAACCTATACTCCTAAAAGATTAAAATGGGATGAAATTACTATCCCAAGCCAGTTTACTATAATGGAGCCTCAGGCTCCTAGAAACTTAGAAAGAACGGAACCTTCTCAGATCATTGAAGAACCAAATGGCACTATAACTGTCAAATTTGATAGAACAAATTCTTTCTCAACCTTTAGAAACAATAGGAGTTTCAACTACGAAAGTAGTAGAGCCTCCTGTTCTGACATGCCTAGCACATCTGAAAGAAATTGGACTTTCAAAACTCCCATACCTCGACCAAATTCCCCTACGGAACAAAACATGGATGACTCTTACTCTCCTACCAGAAGTACCATGGTCATAATTACTAACAAAGAATTTGAACCTGACATGGATTATCTTAAGAAAGAATTAAGCAATCCCATCTACAAAGAAAAAGAAAGATGGTTCAATGAATTAAATGATAAAATTAAGAGCGAAATAAAAGAGAAATGGATGAGAGAAATGAAAAAGATCAAGTCAAATTTCCTTTTTTATGATTTCATAGCAATTCATCTATCCTCGGAAGGATGGTATAATTGTTTCAAAAAACCCGCCATAGAAGTTGGTTCAAGCCTTATGAAAAGATGGTATTCTTCTGAAAAAGATATAGTTATTTCAGCTGTCCATCCCCCTCTTCAAGCTCTGAAAATTCAAACTGCTAAAGGAGAGATTATTGCTGACCCTTTCAAACGAACTAATGTTACTGACCCTGAGGAAAACAGAGAGTTCCGAAAAATTATCCAACAAAGTAATTTTTCAAACCAAATCCTTGGTACCATTGCTGAACAACTAGATACTATTTCATCAAAGTTATTTACTGTTAATAAACAAAGCATCCTCAATGATACTTCCAAACCTTTTTTCAAAAGCAATGATAGTTTGAAAAATAAGAATATTTCCTTCAATTCAAAAACAGAGGAAATTCTTAACAAAATCTCTGGAAATCTTGCTGGTCCAAGCAAGTCAACTACGAATGTTATTCAACATTTCCACGGGTCTAGTACTGAACAGTCAAGTCACTCTTCCTCTGAAGAAGAAGATAATTTTGTTGAAAAACTAGAAGATGTTTTCAAAGAGTCTAGTAACTCCCCTCTTAAAATAAACAAAATTTTCAAAGGGAAAAAATTTAACAGTAATAAACCTTATTATAGTAGGCCTTCGCCAGCAGATCTGCTGTATGAAGAAAGAGGTCAATTTCATAGGTCCAGTTATGATGTAACCTCAATTACTGAATGGAATATTGATGGAAAACCTGAATATGAAATTCTCAATACTTTACAAGAAATGGGAATGGCAAAAATGGCATTTAGATATGCTGGTATTTCTGAAAAAGAAGCTTGTGTCCTCCTTGTTAATGGTTTTACGGGCCAACTTAAAAATTGGTGGGATAATGCGTTAAGCCTAGAAAGCAAGGAAGAAATTCTTAATCATATTGTTAATACCGAAGATCAAGATGGTGAAATACATGAAACAAGCGATGCTTGTGATTTCCTTATTATTACCATCTCTATGTATTTTGTCGGAAACCCTAGGGAAGAATATAATAGCTCCTCTATGGTTTTAAATAACCTAAGATGCCCTTCCTTATCCGACTACAGATGGTATAAAGATGTCTTCATAACTCATGTCCTCAAAAGAAATGATTGTAATCAAGCCTTTTGGAAAGAAAGATTCATAGCAGGATTACCCAAATTATTTAGTGAAAGAATAATACAAAAACTTAAAGATGATATTGATTCTGAAAATATCCCTTTTGAAAATATAACTTTTGGTCAATTATTTGCTTTTATCAAAAAAGAAGGATTAGCCCTTTGTATGGAAATAAAAATACAAAACAAATATAGGAAGGACAAACAAAATGCCAAAAACGAATTAGGGTGTTTCTGCGAAATGTTTGGAATAGAAAAAATTGAGGCTCCTTCGTCTAAAAACAAAAGAAAGATCAGAAAATTCAAGAAAGATACTCAAAAGCATGATTATAGAACGTCACGAAGTAAGTTTACGAGACCAAAAAGAAAATTCAAACCAACTAAAGAAAAGGATGGGGATAAGATAAAATGTGAATATTGCAAAAAAATGGGTCAGACCGAAGAACGATGTTGGAAGAAAAGAAATAAAAACATTAGGCTACTAAGTAAACAGATTAATAACCTTCTAAGAGAAGAAAATAGTTCCTCCAATTCTGAAAGTGAGTCAGAAATTGAAGAAATTCAAAACACCTCTGGAAGCAGTAATTACCATAGTAGTAATGAAAATGAAAAAGATATTTGCAAAATTTGCATCAATACCATTTCCAAAGAAAAGAAGGAAGTTATTCTTGATCTCCTTCACCAAATCCCTGACACTGAAACTAGGGATGATTATCTTAACAAGTTAAAAGACTTAATTCTTGAAGAGCCATCTACTTCTAAAAAGGTTAATATAAAAGAAGATTTCAGCCTAAACAAACTATGGGATAAATATCCTTATCAAAGTATATCAAAACAAATAACTACAAAAGACCTTCAGAGTGAAATTAATAATCTTAAAAAACAAATTAATGAAGAATTTTATAGACTTAAAGAAAAGGATTTTGAATTAGAAACAAGACTTTCTATCATGGAAAGAAATACAGAAGTTAACAACTGGGAAAATCCGGAACAGAATTCAGAAAATAATTCCATAAAAGTCATCCAAGAAATGAATTATCAAAAATGGCATGTTAATGTAACTCTGGTTATCGGTAACTTCAAAACCAACATAATGGCGTTAGTTGATTCGGGTGCTGACCAGAACATTATTAGAGAAGGAGTTGTTCCTACTAAATATTGTGACAAAACAAAAGAGAAACTTTACACAGCCAATAATAACCCTTTAAGAATCAGATACAAACTCTCCAAAGCTCATATCTGCAATAATGGTTATTGTTTCCGGAATATTTTTACAATTGTTGAAGATATCACCTACAATATGATTCTGGGAACACCTTTCTTAACTCAAATCTATCCTTTTAGTGTCGATGATAGTGGCATTACTACCAATATCCAAGGAAGAGAATTAAAATTTAATTTCATCTCCCCCATTTTGAAACAAGAAATCCTTAACCTTCAAAGAAGTTCTATCTTTAAACAAATCAATAAGATAACCCAAAAACAAAAACAAATAAGTTATCTTAAAGAAGAAATTCCTTTCCAAAAAATTGAAGAACAACTCAAAAATCCTAGATTTGTTTCAAAAATCAAAGAAATAGAAAATAGTTTTATCAAAAGGGTTTGTAATGAAGTCCCCAATGCTTTCTGGGAAAGAAAGCATCATGTGATTAATTTACCTTATGAGGAAGATTTCCACGAAAGTAAAATCCCTACGAAGTCAAGACCCATTCAAATGAATCAAGAACTTCTTGAAGTGTGTAAAAAAGAAGTTAAAGACTTACTTAATAAAAAGCTTATTAGACCCTCAAATTCTCCCTGGAGCTGTTCTGCTTTCTACGTCATGAAACAAGCAGAATTAGAAAGGGGAACTCCCCGACTTGTTATTAATTATAAGCCTCTCAATAATGTTTTACAATGGATTAGGCATCCAATTCCTAATAAAAGAGATCTGATAAACAGGCTTTATAATGCAAAAATATTTTCCAAATTCGATCTTAAATCTGGATTTTGGCAAATTCAAATCGCTGAGAAGGATAGGTATAAAACAGCCTTCACAGTTCCCTTTGGACATTACGAATGGAATGTAATGCCTTTCGGTCTCAAAAATGCTCCTTCGGAATTTCAAAAAATTATGAATGATATATTAAACCCTCATAGTCAATTTAGCATTGTCTACATAGATGATGTTTTGATCTTTTCCCATGATCTTGATCAACATATAAAACATTTAGGAATCTTCTTAAGAACCATTGAGAGAAATGGATTAGTTATTTCTACTCCAAAAATGAAACTTTTCCAAACTAATATAAGATTCTTAGGTCATGAGATTGGAAAGGGAGCTTTTAGACCCATCAGTAGATCCATATCCTTTACAGACAAATTTCCTGATGAGATAAAAGAAAAGAATCAATTACAAAGATTTTTAGGATGTTTAAATTACATCTCAGATTTCTTTCCCAACCTCAGAGAGACTTGTAAACCTCTCTATCAAAGACTTAGGAAAAATCCTTCAAATTGGACAGAAGAACATACCAATGTGGTTAAAATCATAAAACAGCAGGTCAAAACTCTACCTTGTTTAGGTATTCCTAATCCAAAAGCCTTCATGATTATTGAAACAGATGCTTCAAACATAGGCTATGGGGGGATATTAAAACAAAAGCTGGATTCAAAAGAGCAACTAGTAAGATACCATTCTGGTATCTGGAACAATGCCCAAATGAATTATTCTGTTATTAAAAAAGAAATTTTGTCCATTGTTTTATGCATTCAAAAATTTCAAGACGACCTTTATAACAAAAGATTTTTAATCAGAATTGATTGCAAATCTGCAAAAGAAGTCCTCACAAAAGATGTTCAAAATATTGTCTCAAAACAAATCTTTGCCAGATGGCAAGCCATTTTATCTGTCTTTGATTTTGAAATTGAGTTCATAAAAGGAGAAAATAATTCTCTACCTGATTTCCTAACCAGAGAATTTTTACAAGGTCGCAATGACGGACTCTAGGATATCCAAGAAACAAAGTGTCAAAGATTATGAAATCTTCCCCTCAAACAAAACCTCAAAGGCCTTGGTCTCATCCTCGGCTCCCCTCACTCCTCAAAAACCCAATCAAAGACACCTTTCAAATCAAATTATTTCAAATAGATTTTCCCCACTTCAAAATACTCCCGAAATCCCTTATAATACTGTCCTTACCTCAAATATTCCAAAGGCCGCTAATATTCAAATCCCTAATGCTCCTGAAGAATTCAAATATTTTCCAAAAGAGTGGCATGAAGATTGTGGGATGACCCCTTTCACTGATTTTCCAGCCAAACTCTCTCAAACTGATTTCATTAGAAACCGTTTTCCAAATCCTTCCCAACTCTGGGAATCAGATGATTGCCTAAAGGACCAAAAGTATTATGAGTTTATTCTTGTTGATTCTGATTCAGTGGAAATAACTCATAATTACAACAGATCCAAAGAGATTGAGTATTCAAAATGCATTATCAAAAAAGTCCATACTACAACCACCTTTGGTGGCCTTAGTGAATTCAAAACCTTCAATCACCCAGCTCAGGGGTATAATTACATCGACTATAAGAATGCTTGGTTCAGAGCTTTCTTATTAAGATATTATAACCACTCCTGGTTCATGGCCTTTCACCATAACTGTGAGAAACAATTTCCAATCTGGTTTTCTGATTGGTGGAGGAAAATAGGATCTTCCATCCATATTCTTCCTACTGAAGTTCAAAAGGGTTTTCACGCCTTTGCGGAATACTCTACCCTCAAAAATTTTCAAAAATTTGTCATGTTCCATGCTGAGTTCAAAGTACCTTGGATCTTTTCCTGGGATTTTAACTTTGAAAAAATCTATCCGGATCCTTCTCCTTACTCTTTAACAAGAGTCTTCAGAATCAAATGGTGGGCTAGGTTTCAAAATCATATTGGAACCGAACCGGCTGTCAAAAAATTCTTTACCACTGGTGAGAAGGCGGTTTTCCAAAGAGATCAAAAAGGGAAAGACAAAGCAGAAAAACCAGAAAAATTTAGCAAAACAGAATCAAAACCTGGAAGTTTCATGGATAATCTCCCAGAACATCTCAAAAGGGATTTCTTTGAATTTTTGGCACAAAAGTCTGTCTCTTCAAAGTCCAGGTCTGAAGAATCGGTCTCTTCTGATCCTATTGGGGGTCAAGACCCCTTTGATTTCTGATGACAGGTTACTTTAGAAGAAAGAATACTGAAGCCTATTCTAGGTTTCTGGTTGACAATATCAAAATTGATACCGATATGGTTACCTCTCTCTCAGAAATAGTAAAAATTGTTCTCGAAGCCCCTCCTGAAGAAGTGGATTTTCCTTTTATTAGAGAAACCATTGATGATATTTTTCATAGAGTCAATAGGATCAAAAGGATGAAAAGAACTCTCAAAATTATCTCCATTATGACTGCAGCCTGAAAGATGCATCCCTTCCAACGGTTCGATTTTAGATCAGAGCTCAGATGGCTCCAGGCAGCAATTATTAATGAAGAAAGATGTCTTGAAGAAATGTATAAGTACCGCTTCAAAAGAAGTCATCATATGGATTTCTACTATGATGATGAAGAATGGAGACGTTGTCAGTACATCAAACGTTGCAAAAACAGAATTCGGCTTATCAATATCATATTGGCAGCATAATTGCGTCATGGGTCACCCTCGTCAAAGGCTCTCTTCTCAAATGTCAAAAGTTACGGCTATCTTTCAAAAGATGTTTCAAAAGCTTCTCAAAAGTCAGGAATGACGGCTACTTTCTATTATAGTTATGTAAAATCGTGTGAATAGTGAATAGTGAATAGTGACTTTTTGTAATAGTACTATGTAAATTAGTGTGATTTTCGTCACTGCTTACGTATTTGTAAGATACTGTACTCCTATGTAGCCAGGGTTGTTGGCTATAAATAAGAGGTCTGGAATGTAGAAAAGCACACCGAGTTCTGATCTCAGACTCATTGCTCTTCTCCCTCCTTCCCTCTGCTACCTTTTCAAGTTTTAATCCAAAGTGAGTTTTCAATTTCATATCTTCATACTGCAATTTATCTTCATACAAGTTTTAATCTGTATTTTTCTTTTCAAATGTGTTTTCATCTGTGTTTTCTTAATCAAATGACTTCCAATAACAGAATAATTCATAATAACTCTATCATAAACAATATGATGTTAACCAATACGTTATTACACAACACGGCCACGGCCAATACGTGTTCTAACAACAAGGTTATAATCATAATGTTCATGTTCAAACTAAACTTCAAAATAAATCTGGGACAAGATGGTATCAGAGCCATTTTAATGGCGGTAATGGATGTTATTAGACCTATAAATTCAACTGTCTTAATACGCGAA
Organism: Salvia splendens; assembly: GCF_004379255.2. Lineage (NCBI taxonomy): Eukaryota > Viridiplantae > Streptophyta > Magnoliopsida > Lamiales > Lamiaceae > Salvia > Salvia splendens. The sequence continues at coordinate 13,823,636 of NC_056052.1, forward strand.
ATTGAGATGATCAGATTATCCTTAGGAATAACCTTAGTCTAAGAAACTGGTCGCAGGGGAACACTATGCGTGGAACACCTAAACTTAAGGCTTACCAACCGTCTTACAAGTTTCCCAAACCTGAATTCCGTTCAAGTACACAAGATACGCCGGACGCCCTTTCCTTATCATCATGGTTGCTTGCAATGCGGAGATTATAGAGGTTTGTCGATTTAAAGAAATCCCTTACAAAAATAGTCGGCTCGTCGCCAGGGGTTTGAAAAGAAATTTGCCTCTAGCTGGTGCATCACTTTTACGCATGTCTGAGTATAGAAACTTATTCCCCCGTGTGCATTCGAAAAGCTCAACCCCTCCCTTTTCTCCAAGTCTAGTATCAAGAACTCGAAAATTGATCATGCAGTCTTACTTGGATATGAACTGAATTCAAAATTGTAGCAACACTGCTGAAGGTGTCTTAATCAGAAAGGTTGTAGAATTAATCAAGAAAACAAGAACAACACTTCTAGTTCGACTCTTTTAGATCTCATCACCAACTTGCAGAAATTGGTTTGAAAAAATAAGGCAGGGTCTAAGTTTCATTGATCTTGATCATGTTCATTCTGGAAATTAAGGTTTCAAATAAACTCATAAAGGTTGAAACTTTACTTCTGACGAGAGCTCGAAAGAATATGAGATAGGCCTTGAAAACAGGATGAAACTGAATCAGGTCTCAAATTACATAGTAGGCTGCCAAATAAGATATTTCAATTGTCAAATCAAATTTGCAAAATCAATGAATGATGGTTCACACATGTCATGACACGAGATGGTCAATCGTGGGAGGATTTAGAAGCATAGACAAATGTCATGAGGTAGCACTGATCATGGTTCGACGACATCATGTTATTGAATAATGATGTCACATCAATGGATTCACAGGGTTGCAACCAACGTGAAGTGAACTTTTTTTTTTAGGAAGATCGGCTAGATCAACCACGTTAAGGAAAAAGAGACACAATAGCCTTAACTTGGTGTTGCAGAAAGAAAATCATTGAGCATGAAACAATATGTGTAGTGAAACTGAGCTAAAAAAAAATTTCACTTCTGCAAGGAAGAACTTGCCGCATGCATAGTTACGAAATAAAAAGGTGTACAAAAGTTCCAAGAAGAATATTCCATCATTTGAAGAAACATGTTTGGGAATGGGATCGTACTGAAAGTCATAACTGCAAACAACTTTAGAAATGAAGCTCAAAGGCGGAAGTTCATAAAGTCAAAATATTGTCCTTACAAAAGATGAATCAAAGAAGACTACTAATCAAGATGTCCAAAAATGACGAAGGCAACCACAAATTTTCAAGAACTGAAAGTGAGTCATGACTCGATATAGGAAAAGAAATAACGTGCAATAATTGCGAATTGTGAGTCAAACAAGGTCGTAATTAGACAAAGGCTCACCGTTAATTGAAAGATTCCAAAAAGAATTTCTTATAATCCAAGTAAGTACTGTTGATTAAAATCATTCATTCTAGCTACGAGGGTCACACTCTCACGTTCATCTTTCTGAGGCCGAACATGGTAACATCGTTCTACGAAACTGTTGATTCCAAGTTAAGATTCATCGTGTCGTTACAACTAATAACAGTATTCGAAAGCCATATCTTCATATATTCCTTGCACGTGATAATCGTCATTTTCTTAAAGCGTTGTAGTTATACTCGCGCTCTCAACATGATATAACGGTCGTTTTCGCCGCATCGCCACTTTTGACCGAAGATCGGATTTATCTACTAGATCGCAGGTATGATCTCTACATCCGTTGTAGGATTACATCATTTCGCATCTCTTCTTGCCTCGAACATTTCTCGTTTGGAACATCTCTTCAGTTTGCACTTCTTCTTTTCTTAAACTCTTTATCATATGCTACGTCTTTTCGCATTCTCCTTGTTCTCGTCATTCAGGAAAAAAAAAAAACAATTCTGAATTTGTAATGATTCGATAAAGTTCGAGTTCACACCACATATTTCCATTTGTCCTATCACTCGGAAAAGTGATATTGCAGTTGTCAAAAACTAAATTCGATATCATTTAATCTAACATACTTCTTAGGCACTCTATGTTCGCATACAAAGTTCATAGCGTCATTCCAAGAAATAGAAAAATTTCATGGTCCACTGGTCTCCATCCTCTATCTCGATACTCTAGTCTCATATCTCGATAATTTGGAAATTTCGCCCCACTTTTCATTCTCGTTCGTTTTCATTGCTCGGGAAAGCAATAGGTGAGTTTTCAAATTAGAACTACGGTCCGCGTGGTCAACTAGGTCTACATCTTCGGCACTCTAAGTTCACGACACATTTCATCATCTCGTAGATAGCAAAATATCACAACAAGTACTATATAACACACGACATTTTCACATCTCAAAGCAAAACACTTTCACACTTCTCATTATCATTTAAAACTTTTGAAATAAAATTTTCTTCAGACTCTCACACTTTCATCAAAATTTTCACATCTCACTTTCAACTTTAGAGTAAAAGTTTTGACTCAAAACTCAAAACATACTTGAACATCCACTTTCATCACTCGTATAAAATACTCCATAGAATAACGCTTCATACTTCGCACCTCATAACATATATAACATCACACTTCCATAGCTAAATTTTCCAATCGAAAAAGAATTTTTTTTTTTTTTTAAAAATTTCAAAATTTTTTTTCTCATTTTTTTAACAACTTTCCACAACATAAACATTTTTTCCTCAATCAAACTCCACTAGACAACGAGTCATTAATATTATAAAACATCAACCACAAAATCCTTTTTCCATTTTTTTTCTAAATATCAAACCATGCAAATCTTTCAAAACTCATAACACATTTGTATTCCAAACAAAACACTCATGCACTTCACATATATGTTTGAAACAACATTCTTAGATTACTCATTTGTTTTCTAAAAATTTTAACATTCTCAAAACAACTCATCAACTTTCGTCCTTCATGTAAAACACTCCATCATCCTATGTTGACATGCTCACGTTGTAGTACTTTCACACATATAAAACATACTTAGTCATCATACTACTCTTGCTCATGCTCCATATAATCACATCATAACAATATCATGATCAACATACCACACGTGCTTAGATCATCTTGTCAATCATGTGCATACTTCACATAATCATACTATCACAACATCGTGTTCACATATATAACACGTGCTTAAATTTTCATGTCAATCGTACTCATATTCCACATAATCATATCATCAAAATTTAGCTTCACGTATAACATTCATTCACATGCGTACACTTGCCAAAACATCCTCATCATATCATCATCAATTTCATACATCTATCTCACATTCTTTCAACAACTTAAAACATACCTCACTTTCTTTGGTTGAGCGTGATGCTTTGGATGTTGAGCCTTCATGACACTCCAGTTTAAGGTTTACTATTCTAGACTTAAGGTGAAAGAAGACTCTCGGACCAGAGCGAAAGAACGAAGCTCTGATACCACTCTGTCACGACCGCCCATACTAGGGGTGTTACAAACGAGGCGATCGTGACTAAGGACAAACATTAAGAATAGCACTTAAGGATTTCAGTTCATAAGAAAGATTCAATTAGCTTAAAAGAATAATATTTTAGTTAAAAAATATATATATAGCAGCGGAAATAAGGTTTCAAAGAGAGTCAAGGATGACGCCTATGTATGAAGACACAACGCATCCATATTCCCTATGCCGACTCAACATCCACCGCAACATCCCGCTCAACCTGCACATAGGGAAAACACATGCAGGGCTGAGTACTTGATGTACTCAATGGGCTCATGCCGAAATTTTTTTTTTCATAAAAACAGTTATGTCATCCATATCAGTGATCTCGAGTTTTATGTGTAGTTAAGAAATATCACGAGAACACAAAAATATTTCAAAGTCTGGCCAGACAATCAATCTCCCCACTTTCTCATCAATCATTCAATCACATTCTCTTTCCATAGTGCGACGAAAGTGTGGCCACACTATTCGCCCACGAGACCGGCCGACTAGCAAGGACGACTCACGATCCCACTTGTGTACACAGCCTGATAGGGTTTGCGGCCCTATTCAGACCCGAATTCGTTTCATTCATAGCCATATAGCCTAACGGAGTAAACTCATACGAACTAGGCATTAGGCACATAATGTCAATCAAAACAATCCATGGCATGACATAACACTTTTAAACCACCCTTATTACACCATAATCATACTTTTGAAAGCGTAAAAGAGTTTAGTAAAAGAGAGCCCACCTCGTTCTCTTAGCAATTCACACCCCAACTTAGCAACTCTCGATCCTCGAGTTCACGAGTACACAACACCCTTGTCAAAGACAACACAAGTCAGCCTCACACAACATCATCTTACTATGCATGTCCTATCGCTTCTCTCTCGTCGTTTTCCTCAATTTCCCAAACCCAGCATACGTCACATAGGTGTAAGACACGCGTAACACATTTCAACTGATCACAAGTGATTTCAACATTTAAACACGTTTCTTGGACATACATGCATCATATAACACTTTTAAATCTTGAAACTAGGTGTCATTTTAATAAGGCAGAAAACTGGCAGAATTGCGCGACCGTTTTGTAAAAATTACTATAAAATCACCCAACCTCAAAAGATGCTAAATTTTGGTCACAATATAGAGGACACATTCAAGTTCATCCATGAAAATTTTCATATCGAAATCACGCCATTATTCAGTCATTTCACATATTGAACTCTCTGGTCAGAACATATAATTTCTGACAGTATTGCGCAGTAAACTTCAAAAATTCACCAAAAATTCATCCTTCCTCATATGGTGATAAAATTTGGTCACAACACATTAGACACATTCAAGTTCACCCAGTTAAAATTTCACACTGAAATCATATCATTTGGTCAGTCAAAACATTTATGCAACTCTCTGATCGGGACATAAAATTCTAGCAGCACTGCGCAGTTCATTTGAAAAATTCACCGTAAATTCATAAGATGTCCAATAAGGCTGAAATTTTCACAAGACTCAGAAGACACTTCAAATTTTCATCTAGTTCAAGAATCACATCGATCGGAGGTCATTTGGTCGGTCAAACAGATTTCGAAACATTCTGGCCGAGAACACACGTTACTGGCAGAATTGCGCAGTCAACTTCAAACATTTTTCAAAAATTCATTTTTCGACAAAAAGGGCTGAAATTTATACGAGACACAGAAAACAACTTGAAGTTTACTCAGTAAAAATTTTATAGAAAAATTCGTTCGTTTGATGGGTCAAATACAGATTATAAGTCACTGGTCGTGCATCACAGATTTCTGGTTCAAGTTCGAAAATAGGGTTTTTAAAACTTCCACAACACAAACACCGATTTTTCATGCTCGATAACACATAATCATGCTTACACGTTCCTCATACACATATTTGCACATAAACTCATATTATTCACCAAATATTTCAATCCAACACACATGATTTCAATCAACAGCGCAAAATCAAACAAGTTCTTACGAAACACACTTTCCCTCCCGTTAAACTTGCGATCTATCAAACCTACACCCTCTACATGCATGTAGGACTCAAGAACATGGTCAAAACGGGTAGGATGATAGAAAGTGAACAATATACCTTCTTTGACACAAAACGAATCGGTAGAACAAACGTTGACACGATTCGTCCCTCTCCCTTCACCGCTGCCGCCGCTGCCACGAATCCGCCATCGCGGATCCGCCACCATCGGCTCCTCCCTCTCTCTTCTCTCTCTCGGGTTCTCGATTCGTTCGTAGAAGTAAAAGAAATGAAAGAGGAGGGAGGTCATATTTATAGAAAATTTTTTCATAAAAGACAAAAATTCACGTCTTTTCGTTTTGATGTGACGAGTAATTAATGCGGCATTGAAAAACGTGCCTGATGCGACGTGGTTCTTATCCACTTGGAAAACGTGCCTGATGTGACGCGATTCTTATCCAACTTTTCGTCTCGATTTGTTGTCGAAAGTGTATTTGATACGTGGTTTATTCTTTCGTGTAGGTAACGATTTAACGGGTCGTTACATACACTATGCAACAAATGCACAATTAAAATACACAATTTCACACATGGTACACACTACAAACATTAAACACGATATAAATAAAATACACACACCCACAACTCAACACATAACACATTTTGCACTCCCTCTACACATCACACATATACGCACACTTTACACATACATATTAAACAAAAACTACACATTGTACACAAAATACATATACAAAATACAAACATTACAAAAACACTACACTCAATACGCAGCCCATACTACAACAACTAAACATACTATAAATAAAATATACAAACATACACAAAACACATGTACAACAAAAATACTTACATACATTGCAAACGCTGCGCTACATATACTAAAACAAAATACTCTATTTATATACTATACAACAAATATATACATAAAATTTACAATTTATACATACGTGGCACCTACTACGCACACTCACTACAGACCCATGGGATTCGGTAATCCTTGCCTCCAACACGACCCTTCCTTCCCAACGCATGACACTCATCAATGACATGCCCAACATGCTTACAATTCTCGCAAAACAATGGGATACGACCCATGCTACTTTGTGTCTTGATTGTTTGCCTAGGATGTTTAGCATGATCTCCTCCGTCGGGGGGTTGGAGATATCAATCTCAACACATATCCTAACAAAAGAGAGCCGGGTTTGATTGATTGTGGCATGGTCCGTTTGTAACGGCTTGCCTAGTAGCTTGCCGATCGCCATGAGGGCCGCTTAGGACCTTAGCATAATCACCCATATCTTGGAATTAGAGTAAAAGTGCTTAGCATTTAAGTACTTCCAAGTGAATGAGCCCACTAGCCCCATACACCCTAAGCTTTTTTGAATTTGGAATGTAGATGGGAGTGAGTGGGAGAACTTTCCAATTATGGCTAGTCCTAGTTTCTCTGAGAGGAATTCCGTTTCTAAATCGGTAAAGGAGAGACATGGGGTACCTTCAACGTTTTCAGCCGTCCCCAAAGGTGTGACCTTGCCGGCGTCAAGTGTGATTGGCTTGGCCTTTTAGAAATTGTGCGGGTTTGGGACTCCCACCACGGGTCCCGTTCCTCCTTGTGAGAAGAGGTCTTTAGCCTCCTTCCAAGCATTCGCCGACGGAACTGGGTTTTCCGACGAGCACTCCGGCGCTCCGGCGGCGGGGCCACGGTCCCTCTTGTCTCCATCCTTGCCGAGAGGGAGGTGGATAGCACATGGTGCTGATTTTAAATTCAAAATGACAACTTCCTCAAATGGACCATCATTTACTTGTCCATGTAAAGTTACCTTTGTCTTTTCCTCCTTTTGTGAGTCACATGCATCCAACAACTCACATGCCACCCCATCATTCAAGTGGTGTATGGTACTTGCCATGGGCAGCGGGTTGACCATCTCCCTCTCCATGCTTGAACCTCCAAGATTCAGGCCTACCGGCGCCGGCGACATTCCGGCCATCCCCTCACCTTCGAGCCCTTCCATTTCGCTCGTTGGAACGCTCCCTTCTTTTTCCATTTGAGCAAGAGAGCTCAACATCTCCCCAATTGGGACTTGCTTATTTTCCGACGACTTCTTCATTTCACCATGGAGTTCGGCAACGAGTGTATCAGCCATTTCAAAAACCATCTTATTCTTAGCTCTACTAACCTCCGAACCAGATTCAAGACCGGCTCGTTTGAGGGCTTGTCGAGCTTTCTCCGGGTGAGGCGTGCCAACCCTTTTTGTTTTAGACCATGCAATCGAATGAAACTTCCACTCCGGCGAGGAGAGGCGCTGCGTCGTGTGTTTCATGGCCGGGGCATCCCCCTCCGGCAACTCACCACCGGACTTCACCATGTTTCAGATGCAACAATCACATTTCACCTCCCTCAAAGGGGAAGGAGGGAGAGAGGGCGAATTCTAGAGAGAAGGGAGAGCTTCTCTCACTTGAAATGGTTTTTTTTACCATATCTTGCCAAATCTTTCCTTATTCTATTTAAATTAGGATTTAAATTATTTCCTTGTGGAAATAATCACCATTTTCGATCCACCTCTATTTTTTTAAAGGGATTAATATTTTGTTCCTATTTTGTGGGATTCTTTCTATCCAAGTAAATACCAAATCAATTCCTATGATAATTAAATAGCATACATTTCGAACTCTCTCTCTCTCAATACACACCTATTTTGTTTTAATTGTGGAATTTATTCATTGACCTCTATATTTTTCTTCCACAAATTTTAATTGTTTTATTTAACTGTGGGAATAAATCCTTGAATATATAAATATAGAAAAACCCTAACCCTAATCTTCCCCACTATCACACGCCCCCCTCCCCCCTCCTCACTCTCTCCCACACGCCATCTCTATCCCTCTCTCTCAAGTGCTCCAAATTGATTCTTCATCTTTGCCTTGATTGGAGTTGGAAACTCAAGATCCGTTGAAGAATCAAACCACTTGTCGTTTCTACCGATTGTTCTCCAAGGGAAAGGTATACTTTGATCGATGTTTCTCATTCTTACTGTTTAATCTGTAATCTTGAACCCCCCATACATATAGTTGAGTGGAGAATTGTAGATCTAAGAACTAAATAGTTGGGAAGGGAGTTTGCACAAGAATATGTGTGTGCGCGTGTATGTGTGCGTGTATGTGTGTGTGTGCGTGTGGATGTATCAATTGTGAATATTATGTGTGATGAGGAAGGCATGGTTGTGAATCTATTTTTAAGCATGAATGTGTATGTGGAAGCATGAATATGTATGTGAGGAAGTATGATAGACAAACTAGGGTTTGTGGATGTTGAGCATGAAAACTGTTGTGTACGGGCAGTAGGTTCCGAAGACTGTTAGACCAATCAAACGATCTTATTTTGGCACGAAATTCGAACCAACCGTCGAACTCCCTCCATACACATGCTGCTCCCCACCCCCGGGTGAAGAGATGTTGAAGGGACTCAGTGTTTTTTTAATCAAAAGCACCACGAGGGTGGAGGGTTAGGCGGACCCACACCTGTGCATTACTAAGGATAATTGCAACGAACAACCAGGAACACCGAGCCGCCCAAAAAGTGACGGCTCGCCAAAACCAATTAGAGTACAACGAGGGACTCCCTACCAACTAGAGTGGTCATCAATGTACTCTTCACTATTCTATTACAATTAACATGGTGCAACCTTCACATAACAAAATCCAAGGTCCGTCACTTAAATGAGGCTCGCAATAGGGATACCCCCGCGATGAACGATCCCTCCCGGATCAAGTTCCTCGATGAAGCCTTCATTCTCCCGGTTGGGGAGCCCACGTGAGACATTCATTGAGCAAGTGCTCGGCTCGTTCGCACTAGAGTCATCCCAATCGAATGACACCATGGCAAAATTGTCTTTCAAATGCAAATTGTCGATGTGTTGAGCTTTGGAGTGCATGTCTCCCTTATGTGCCTTGCCTTACCTCTTCCTCGACACCAATTGGAATCCATCCTCGTCCATGCTTGGTTGACTCCCAAGGGGCGCTCGAGGAGCCAACGGATCGACGTTCATTGTACCCTCCTTGTTCTTCTCTTGGTTGCCACTATCTTTTTCTTTGTTCGTGTGATCAATGTTCAGTGAGGTGCCAACCCTAATCGCCGCCTTTGGACGCCATTCTCAACGGATGATCTTGTGATCGTGGCTAGGGTAGAACGCCTTGGTTGGTGTTCGGTAATCCTTGCCTCCAACACGACCCTTCCTTCCCAACGCATGACACTCATCAATGACATGCCCAACATGCTTACAATTCTCGCAAAACAATGGAATACGGTCCCATGCTACTTTGTGTCTTGAATTTTTGCCTAGGATGTTTAGCATGATCTCCTCCGTCGGGGGGTTGGAGATATCAATCTCAACACATATCCTAACAAAAGAGAGCTGGGTTTGATTGATTGTGGCATGGTCCGTTTGTAACGGCTTGCCTAGTAGCTTGCCGATCGCCATGAGGGCCGATTCCTCAAAAAGATGGGCCGGTAGTCCCATGATATTGCACTACACGGCAACGATGGGCGACTCAAAGAACGTATCAAAGTCCGGAGCCCATTTAAACACCCTCATTGGGTGAATGTCAACAAACCAAACCGGACTCCAATTAGGGCCACTTAAGACCTTAGCATAATCTGCCATATCTTGGAATTGAAGTAGGATGTGCTTGGCATTCAAGTATTTCCAAGTGAAAGAACCAACTAGCCCCATACCCCCTAAGCTTTTTTGAATTTGGAAAGAAGAAGGGAGTGAGTGGGAAAACTTCCCAACAATGGCTAGTCCTAGTTTCTCCGAGAGATATTCCGTTTCAACATCGGTAAAGGAGAGATAAGGGGTACCTTCAAAGTCTCCGGCTGTCCCCAAAAGTGTGAACTTGCCGGCGTCGAGTGGGATTGGCTCGTCCTTATGGGTTTTGAGCGGTGTTGAGGCTTCCACAATGCACCCCGTCCCCCCATGTGCGAACAAGTTTTTAGCCTCCTTCCATGCATTCGCCGGCGGGACCAGGTTTTCCGGTGGGTACTCCGGCGGCCGGCCGTCGGTGACATGGTCCCTCTTGTCTCCATCAATGCTGATTTGGGTGTGGATAGTACATGGTGCTGATTTTGAATTCAAAATGGCATTTACCTCAAATGGACCATCATTCTCTTGCCCAAGCAAAGTAACCTTTGTCTTTTCCTTCTTTTGTGAGTCACATGCCAACCCATCCTCTAGCCTAGGCGTCACATGGAGGGGTGTACTTGCATTGGTCTCCTTGTTGACCATCTCATACTCCAAGCATGAGACATCAAGGTCCCGGCCAGCCGGCGCCGGCGCAATTCCGGCCATCCCCTCACCATCAAGACCTTCCAAATATTTAGTCGAAGCTTTCTCATCCTTTATCATTTGAGCTAAGGAGCTCAACATCTCCCCAATAAGAGCTTGCTTAACATCCGGCGACCCCCTCCCTTCACCATGGAGTTTGCCGACGAGTCCATCAGCCATTTCGAACACCATCTTCTTCTTAGCCCGACTCACCTCCGAACCAGATTCAAGACCGGCTCGTTTGAGGGCTTGTCGAGCTTTCTCCGGGTGGGGCGTGCCAACCCTTTTGGTTTTGGGCCGTGCAATCGAACGAAACTTCCACTCCGGTGAGGAAGGGGGCTGCATCGTGTGTATCAAGGCAGCGGCCTCCCCCTCCGGCAGCTCACCACCGGACTTCACCATGTGTTGGATGCAACAATCACATTTCACATCCCTCAAAGGGGAGGGGAGGGAGAGTGGGCGAATTCTAGAGAGAAAGGAGAACTTCTCTCAGTGTTAGGCCTCCGTGGACAGCATTGGCATTTCGACGCAAGCTCTATCTTCCTCCATTGGAGCTTGGAATCGACCGGGATCCTATTTCACAAGAGTCGCCAATTAAAGATTGCAATAGATTTTGTGAGGCCAACCCTTCAAATGTCGTCGAGACCTTGAATTCTCAGCCTCTGCGTGCGTATAGTCTCCCAAGTTGTAGCAAGCGAGAACTCCCCGAGCCGAGAGAGCTTCCATCGAGGGACGTCCGGTACCCCCGCGACGATTGGAGTATCAAGGATTTGTTTGATAACCTCTTGTGGCATTCCGACCTGATTGTGAAGTTGGAGTAACTTAGCCTCGGCCCAAGTTCCATCCCTAATGTAGTCCGAGACCTTGGCCGCTAGGGCGCCTCTATAGTCAAGACAGAGCTCGCGAAGGGGAGAGTCACCAAGCCATATGTCATCCCAAAAGTAGGCATCACCCTGACCGATCACCCATCTAATGTGCGGATTTGCTTGATTTCTCTCTTTCATTAACCGTTTCCATGTCGGGCTGTGTCTCCCCGAAGGGGAGGTCGCAAAGGGGGAATTTTTGTGACAATACTTGGCTTTCATGTACCTAGCCCATAGGGAGTTTTGCTCTCGGAACCTCCACCATAGTTTGATACTCAAGGCTCGGAGGACTTCTTTGGATTTATGATTGTCGAGACCCCCTTCGGGTGTGGGGAGGCAAATCTGATCCCACCCAATCCAATGTGTCTTTGTTCTCTCGTTTGACGATCCCTAGAAAAATCGAGCCATCTGCTGATCCAATTGCTTAAGGGCCCCGGAGCTTGCTTAACATCCGGCGACCCCCTCCCTTCACCATGGAGTTTGCCGATGAGTCCATCAGCCATTTCGAACACCATCTTCTTCTTAGCCCGACTCACCTCCGAACCAGATTCAAGACCGGCTCGTTTGAGGGCTTGTCGAGCTTTCTCCGGGTGGGGCGTGCCAACCCTTTTGGTTTTGGGCCGTGCAATCGAACGAAACTTCCACTCCGGTGAGGAAGGGGGCTGCATCGTGTGTATCAAGGCAGCGGCCTCCCCCTCCGGCAGCTCACCACCGGACTTCACCATGTGTTGGATGCAACAATCACATTTCACATCCCTCAAAGGGGAGGGGAGGGAGAGTGGGCGAATTCTAGAGAGAAAGGAGAGCTTCTCTCAGTGTTAGGCCTCCGTGGACAGCATTGGCATTTCGACGCAAGCTCTATCTTCCTCCATTGGAGCTTGGAATCGACCGGGATCCTATTTGACAAGAGTCGCCAATTAAAGATTGCAATAGATTTTGTGAGGCCAACCATTCAAATGTCGTCGAGACCTTGAATTCTCAGCCTCTGCGTGCGTATAGTCTCCCAAGTTGTAGCAAGCGAGGACTCCCCGAGCCGAGAGAGCTTCCATCGAGGGACGTCCGGTACCCCCGCGACGATTGGAGTATCAAGGATTTGTTTGATAACCTCTTGTGGCATTCCGACCTGATTGTGAAGTTGGAGTAACTTAGCCTCGGCCCAAGTTCCATCCCTAATGTAGTCCGAGACCTTGGCCGCTGGGGCGCCCCTATCGTCAAGACAGAGCTCGCGAAGGGGAGAGTCACCAAGCCATATGTCATCCCAAAAGTAGGCATCACCCTGACCGATCACCCATCTAATGTGCGGATTTGCTTGATTTCTCGCTTTCATTAACCGTTTCCATGTCGGGCTGTGTCTCCCCGAAGGGGAGGCCGCAAAGGGGGAATTTTTGTGACAATACTTGGCCTTCATGTACCTAGCCCATAGGGAGTTTTGCTCTCGGAACCTCCACCATAGTTTGATACTCAAGGCTCGGAGGACTTCTTTGGATTTATGAATGTCGAGACCCCCTTCGGGTGTGGGGAGGCAAATCTGATCCCACCCAATCCAATGTGTCTTTTTTCTCTCGTTTGACGATCCCTAGAAAAATAGAGCCATCTGCTGATCCAATTGCTTAAGGGCCCCGGACGTTGGTTTGATGGCCTGGAAAATGTGAAGCGGCACCGCTTCAAGGGTGCTTTGAATTAGGGTAAGCCTACCTCCAAAAGAGAGGTGTCGATGGGCCCACCCCGAGATTCGTCCATATCTGTACGTTTGGCACCGCGATAAATGGGAACTCCAAGGTACAAAAAAGGGAAGGTACCTCGTGCGAAGCCTCCTTAATTTTGAATTAGGTTGGCGCACTCTTCATGTTGTTCGGCAATGTAGAAGTTGCTTTTTGCCAGGTTGATCTGCTGCCCGGAAACCCCCGCATATGCCTCCAAGCATATCCGAAGCTGCCGAAGATGCCCCTCCGCTGCTTGTGTAATATCACAATGTCATCGGCGTATGCGAGGTGGCTTATTTCCATGCAATGGCGAGTAGCTCTAAAAGTCATCTCTTTCTTTCCCAAAATGAGCTTGTCTAATTCCCTTGAGAGGTAGTCAGCTGCAATCACGAAAAGTGCCGGGGATATTGGATCTCCCTGTCTGAGGCCGCGGGTGAACTTAAAAAACCGTGAGGGGGCGCCATTGACCAGTACCGAGAACCAACACGAACCCACACATCTTTCAATCATAGAAATCCACGAAGCTAGGAATCCCATCCGGTGTAGCACTTTCAAAAGGAAGGGCCATTGTACTCGGTCGTAGGCCTTAGCCATATCGATTTTGACTGCGACATTAGGGGCCGGCGCACATCTCGAGAGCTCATGGAACATCTCCTGTGCCAAAAGGACATTGTCATTGAGGAGCCGTCCCTTCACAAATCCACTCTAGTTTGGTGAGATAACCCTAGGGATGAGTTGAGTCAATCTCTTCGACAATATCTTCGTGATAATCTTGTTGACGACGTTGCACATGCTAATGGGGCGGTAGTCGCTCCACGACTCCGGCACTAGCTTTTTTGGGATGAGGACTATGCTTGTGGCCGTGACGCTACGTGGGAGGTAGGCACCCCCGAAGAATTGTCCAATTGCCGCCACCACGTCTGGCCCGACCGTCGCCCAACAGGCCTGGTAGAAGAAGGCCGTGAATCCATCCGGCCCTGCGGCACTGTCCCCGTAAATGTCAAAGATAGCTTTTCTAACTTCATCTGCAGACGGGGGTCGGGGAGAGAAGCCACTTCATCCGAGGGTGGGAGTTGGTGAATCAAACTAAGGTCTGGCTCGGAAAGTGTGAGGCGGCCCGGGGCCAGGAGGTCTTGGAAGAACTCCACCACTGAGTTTCTGATCTCCATTTCATCCGAGATCTCTCGGCCGCCCACATTGATCTTGTGAATGCGCATGCGAATCCTTTTTTGCTTGACCCAGCTTTGGTAGAATTTAGTGTTCTTGTCGCCCTCCGCTAGCCATCTTAGGGTTGCCTTTTGGCACCGAAAATCCTCCTCCATTTTGAGGAGTCGAGTGTACTTGGCGATGCATCTATTGATCTCTGTTCTGTTCTCCGGGGTTGGCTTTTCTTTGAAATCGCTTTGGGCCATTGCAATTTTCGCCTCCATATCCTTGAGGTTGTTATGAATGTTCCCGATAGGCCAATCGAATTCCTTAGCCAGTTCCAAACCATGGTGTAAGGCCATAAGCTCGGCTTCAAGGGCCGACTGTACGGCAAGGGGTGTGGCAAGGGCTGCAAGCAACTTACCGTCAGAGTCCCGGACGACCCCTCCCCCTCCGGCTCTTTCGGTTTCCGTGTTATATGCCCCATCCGTATTAACTTTAATCCATGGTTGGTCAGGGGGTTTCCATTTAATCACCATGGGCCGTGGCCTTTCTATTCGTGCGTCGGCCCGGCTCGGGATGATGATTGTGGGCTGAACTCCTTTCCAGTGCTTTGGCTTAAGCTGTCCGTTGGCCATGCTATTCCGAATAAACATTTGAACCTGCCACACTACATTGTACGACTTGAATTGGACCTGATGGTCTCAGCTTCTGTTTCTTTCGGCCCAAAGAAACCGGAGAATGAGGTAAGGAATGACATAGCTCAGGTGTCTCTTATTTTGTTGTTGCGTCCTACTGGCCCATACTACGAGCCTCTCCGGGATTGTGTCGTTGATCCGCAATTGTGGAGAGGGGCCCAAAAACCAATCATCAAACTCCTTCCAAACATTGGCCGCCCCACATCCTTGGATGAAAAGGTGCTGAAGTGACTCCGTGTTCGGGCAGCGAGGGCAACATTGACACTTGGACGCCAGCTCTATTCTTCGCCACTGGAGCTTCGAGTCAACCGGAACCCGGTTCGAGAGGAGGAGCCGGTAGAAAATGGCTATGGACTTAGTAAGGCCCGTCTTCCAGATATCAGCGAGGCCTTGGATAATTGGCCGGTGTGACCGGATAGTCTCCCATGTAGTGGATAGCGAGAAGTCTCCAAGGCTGGAGAGGGACCATCTCGGCACATCATCATCCCCCGACATGATCGGACTCCCGAGGATTTGAGTAACTACTTGTTGTGATAATCCGACCTGGTTTTGCAGCAGTTGAAGTCGTGGCTCGTCCCAAGATCCAGCCCTAATGAAGTCCACAACCAGAGCCTTGGGGTCGCCCCTGTCATCTAAGCAATGGTCTTGGAGGGGCATATCTTTGATCCACACATCATCCCAAAAATAGATCTGCCCCCGTCCCACCATCCATCGAATAAACGGTTGTGCTTGAGCCCGGGCTTTTAGAAGCCTTTTCCAGATTGGGCTGTGCCTCCCGGAGGGTGTAGCTGCAAGGGGCGAGACAGAGTGGCAATACTTAGCCAACAAGTACTTGGCCCACAATGAGTTTTGCTCGTGAAAACGCCACCAAAGTTTGATATTACATGCGCGCAACACTTCCTTTGTTTTCCGGACACCAAGTCCTCCTTCTGCAACGGGAAGGCAAATCTGATCCCAGCTGGTCCAATGAGTTTTCCTCCTATCATTAGAGGCTCCCCAGAAAAACCTCGCTAGCTGCTGGTCCAACTGTTTGAGAGTTCCTCCCGTGGGCTCGATTGCTAGAAACATATGAAGTGGGACCGTTTCAAGAGTGCTTTTGATAAGGGTGAGCCTCCCACCTAATGAAAGATGCCGATGCGCCCACCCCGAGATCCGTCTAGCAATTTTCTCCCGGAGAAACATGAACATATCCGTACGTTTGTGCCCTCGGTAAATAGGGACACCCAAGTAGAGGAAAGGAAAGGTACCTCGGGAGAAGCCTCCAGCGACTTGGATTTGGTCCGCCTAGCCTTTGTGTTCCTCGGCAATGTAGAACCTACTTTTAGAGAGATTGATCAACTGTCCCGAGACCCCCACGTATTCATCAAGGCATCTTCTAAGTTTTCGAAGGGAGTCCCCAGCTGCTTGGGTGAAAATGATTATATCGTCGGCATAAGCTAGGTGGCTTATCTCCATGCATCGGCGGGAGGCTTTGAAGGTCATGTCTCTCTGTCCCAGGATGGCCTTGTCGACGGCCCTGGACAAGTACTCGGCGGCGATCACAAAGAGGGCCGGAGAGATAGGATCACCTTGCCTTTTGAAGAAGCCCGTGGGTGCGCCATTAATTAAGACCGAGAACCAACATGATCCAATGCACCTCTCTATCATCGAGACCCAACCCTCCGGGAAGCCCATGCGCCGAAGAATCCTAAGGAGGAAGAGCCACACATCATATGCCTTGGCCATGTCAATCTTGATCGCGACATTGGGGGAAGGGGAGCACCGTGGTAGCTCATGGAACATCTCTTGTGCAAGGAGGGCATTGTCGTTCAAGAGTCGGCCCTTCACAAAGCCGCTCTGATTTGGTGAGATAACCTCCTTGAGAAGCAAAGTAAGTCTCTTCGTTAGGATCTTAGTAATGACCTTGTTAATCACGTTGCAGAGGCTAATTGGCCGGTAGTCACCCCATGTTTTCGGGGATGGCTTTTTGGGAATAAGGACGATGCTTGTGGATGTAACACTCATGGGTAAGAAGGCCCCCTGGAAGAATTGTGTGATCGCCTCGACCACATCCGGCCCCACACATCCCCAACAAGATTGGTAAAAGGTCGCCGTGAGTCCATCTGGGCCTGGGGCGCTGTTTCCTGAAATGTCAAAGATGGCTCGTCTAACCTCCTCGGTATCGGGTGGGTTGGAGAGTCTCTCCGTGCAGGCCGAGGGTGGGAGTTGTCGGATGATCTCAAGGTCGGGCTCCGCTAACTCCAATGATTCGAGCGCAAGGAGGTTCTGATAGAATTCAACCGCCGAGTTCTTAATCTCCTCCTCTTGTGTAAGCTCGCACCCATTAGCCATGATTTTATGAATGCGCATCCGGATCCTTTTCTGTTTTACCCAACTTTGATAGAACCTTGTATTTTTGTCTCCCTCCGCAAGCCATCGGAGCGTTGCTTTCTGCCTCCAAAAGTCCTCTTCCATTTTGAGAAGGAGGATGTAATTAGCAATGAGTTTGTTGATCTCCGTCCTATTCCCCGATGTCGGCCTATCCTCAAAATCCTTTTGGGCCGAGGCAATGTCCTCCATCATTTTAATATTCGCGTGGATATTCCCAAAAACATCTTTATTCCAACTCTTCAATGCTTTCTTCGCTCTAGCCAATTTGATTTGAAGGTTGAGCAGGCCCCCGGCCTCTGTTGGTTGCGTCCACACTTGGTGGATCAGATCCAAAAAGCTTTCATGTCTTGTACACATATTTTGAAACCGAAAAGATCTACCTCCATGGTTTGTGCGCGGGAGCGTGCACTTGACAAGGATTGGGCCATGATCCGAGGCAACACGGGGGTAGATTCGTCACCCTCGTGGTCTCAAAGGCGCTAGCCCATGACTCACTCAGCAAAGCCCTATCCAACCTCTCAAATAAGCCATTCTTGGCCCAAGTGAAATCTGCTCCATCAAAACCCGGGTCTAGGAGTCGACAATCTTCAATGGCCTCCGCAAAGTCGATCATCTCGGCCTGCCGATTTGTTTCGCTACCGTCCCTCTCTCTAGACGACAAGATGGTGTTGAAGTCGCCCCCAATAAGCCAAGGGAGCCCCTCCTCAAGATGGGCGATATCTTTCATTTTCTCCCATAGTGGGTACCTGTCGGCCTTAGAACACTTTGCATAGACCGCCGATAGGGCAATGTGGTTAGCCAAGCAGGGAGATGTGAAGGAGCCATGTAGGATTTGGTCCGAATCATCCTTGATCACAAAGTCAGCCCCTTCCTCCACAAAAATCCATATTTTGGGTCGTCGCGTTAGCGATTCCCCTAGCGTTCCAAAACAAAATGTTGCAAGACATAATTAACAAGGGAGAACCGTACCCGGCAGGCATGAAGGGCCTCCTTGGAATACAATCATTTGGTGTTTTCCGTGTGCTTGCTTCGCGCCAGCCTTGGGGTTTAGGGATTGGTCTCCACCTCCCTCATCGCCCTCGGTCATGACCATCGCCGCATGTTCGAGGTTCTCGAACTCCTCACCCACAAAATCATCATCAGCCATTAACGAGTAGTATTGGTTTGCGCTAAGAAGATCTCTCTCCTGGTGGGCATCCCGACCCCTCGGCACGGAATGTCGCGCCGAGCCTCGCATCCCCCCTCGTTTCGACGTGAAGTCACCCCTTCTCCAGGCAACTTTTCCCTTCGAGCATTCGAGGAAGCAATCGTCCCGTGAGGAGGGTCCAGAAAATGGCACCCTAGGATGGGAGAGGGTCGTGCTTCCCCTCCTATCGATGGGGTTGATGGCGCCCGAGCCACTTTCATGACCTCCTCGGAGATCACCCATAATATCCGGCCCTAGCCACTCGTGGTCATCGTCATTCTCTGCCATTGGGGTGGCCTTAATTAGGGTAAGCTCTCCACTGATTTCTTCTTGGCGATTCCCATTATTAGAGTTGCCATTTTGCCTCGCCTGTCCTTGCTTTCCTTTCGTGGGTTGCTGTCCGTTTTGCGGTTGTTTGGATGCCCCAACATTGTAGTTCTTTCTCGGTGGTCGCACCCCTTTCCCGGCAGCGTAGCATACTTCACTTCTATGGCCCACGTGTTTGCATTCATGGCAATAAGGAGGGATTTTATCCCACTTAACTTGCTGCACCAATTCTCGTCCGCAAATATCCAAAATTATTTCCTCGGGAGGTGGCTTGGTGATATCAATCTCGATACAAATACGGGCACAAAATAGACGGGCCTTGTTGGCCGTAGCACGGTCCAGTTGGATCGGATTACCGAGGAGCTTCCCGATGGCAAATAAGGCCGCTTGATCATAGAGATGTATCGGGAGGCCGATAAAGTTGCACCAAATGGCCGCAATGGGTGACTCACAATACGCATCGAAATCCGGAGACCATTTGAAGACCTTTGGGGCCGCTTAGGAGTCGAGCATAATCCGTAATATCCTCAAATTGAACAAGAATATGCTTGGCATTATTATATTTCCACGAGAAACCACGACAAAATTTTGAGGTAGATGCAAAGCCAATGTTCGGGATGTTCTCGGGGACGAAGACTTGTGGCCCATCAGTGTGTGGAGTTCCCCGGAGCAAATCCGCCATGGTTTTTGGAGTATGATTGTGTCCCGAGTTAGTCGCGCCATAGCCGGCCTGGTTCGGGTCATGCAAATTATTGTTCGATGCCCAACCTGATTTGGCCGAGGAGTCTCGGCTCGGTTGCCCAGGGCTGACTCATGGCGTCTCCAGCAACGGCCCCATCGTGTGAGGACCCGACGGCCCCGCGCAAGGAACATGAGAGGTGTCGGCCTAGCCCTCGTGCGTGCCTTTCGTCGCTGCTGAAATGCTCGGCATATTCGAGTCACCCGCGACACCCGACGAGCCCGCCAAGCTTGTAGCTACCGCGACGCCCGGCGCACACGGCATATCCGAGATGCCCGCGACACCCGACGCACCCGCCATACCCGATACGTCCGAGACGCCCGAGACGCCCATCATACCCGATACGTCCGAGACGCCCGCCATCCCCGATACGCCCGAGGCTTAGCCGGTCTTACCATTAGTCGGTCCCGTGTTCGCCAGTCTAGATCCCCTCTCGAAGTTCTCCCGGAGCTTTGATGTTCTACCCTTTTCCAACGGCGGGAAGACTTCCACGGGCGGGACATAACCTCTCGGGTGCTTTATCATTATCGGTTCGACCTCCATTGGCAACGCAATGCAAGGGGTCCCGTTAGGTGGCCCCACCTCCGGTTGGCCACCGGCGAGGAGCGGTTGGGCGGATAAGGTGTCAAGCATGTCGGCCGAGTTCAAAGCGGCCAGCTGGAATAACTCGTCTCTTTGCTGGTGCGTTGGGTAGTCAACGAACTCTACATCACGTGATGTACCAAGAGGGGAAGGTGCCAACCCACTTTCCAAAGGGAGATTTGTCTTCATTTCCATTTTCGGCGAGGAGACATTACCAATTTCCAAAAGTGAGTTTGTTCCTTTTTCCACTTCGGTTATGTTGACTAGCGCACCCTCCAAGGCGTCCTTTGCAGCACATGGGTCTTGTATACTCGGTTGGTAAGGGACAAAGAAGCTTTCCAAAGGTAGTTTTGTTCCTTTATCCATTTCTGGTAACTTAGCTCTCCCAACCCCCAATGGGCCTTGGGAGTCACGTGTGCCAACGGTAAGCAATTGGGGATCAAGCAAGGGCATGTCTCCACTCGAACCAACGGTCGACAAGACGCCACTGGAGCCTTGGCCAGAAAATGGGGCCTCGGCAGTTGCATCACTCGAACCATGAGCAAGAATGTGCGTTACCTCCCCCTCGTCGTGGCTGAAGAAAGAGCCACCAGTCTCAGGGAGAGCCAACTCCTTGTCGCGACGTGGGCTCAGAGGAAAGATGGCTGTCCTGCAACGTGGGGTCTCCGGACCGGGGCTATTTTCAACGCCGAAGGATAGTTTTTTCCGCAGCTGTTTATCTTCCAGGAGAGGGGATGGTACGAATCGTTTCCGGCCATTCCCTTTGGTAGGAGGGGCCGGCGTATGTTTCCTTAGCTTGCATCGGGACTTAGCTGCCTTAACTCTTAAGGCTTTAGTCGACTGGGTGAGAGGAGTGTCTTCGGAGTACCGGAACACCATTTGTTGGTCCGAGAGCTCTTTCGCATTCTCAGTCTCAAGGTCGGGATCCGGAGGGGGTCCGGCATGGCCGGAGGCTGGTAAGGGGTCGAGGCACGGAGGCGGTTCTGAAAGAGGGGCGCGAGCGTGAGACGGCAAAGGGCCGGGAACCAACGAAGGAGATGACCGGGAGGTGGTGGGAAACGGCTGCACACGGGGTGTATGGAACGATGGGGCAAAAGTGGGGTGGTTCGGTGGGTGGACGGACGTGAGACGGTTCGGTGGGTGGTGGTCGGCCGTGACATGGTTCGGTGGGTGGTGGTCGGACGTGAGATGTTTAGGGGAGGGTGAAATCTAGAGAGAAGGAGGAGCTTCTCTCTCTAAACTTAATTTTTAGGATTGAAATGCGCCGGGTACGAAACCTCACTGTTAATTATATCCATTAACTTCATGTTTTGGAACGTTAGGGGTATTGCGAATGCGCCAACCCAAAACGTTTTAAAAAGATTAATTGAGTCTCATAATGTTCATTTTATTGCAATAATGGAGCCACTCACAAGGCTAAACCCGGAGAGATTCTCTAGAGCACTGGGGCTGGTCTTCAAAGGCTCAAATACTAATGGAAAAATTTAGATTTTTGTCGAAGAGGGTGCAAACTTCATTGTAGAGGATGATTCAGACCAGGCGCTACACGGCCGCTTCTCATCCCCGCGCCTTGTAAGCCACATTTCCGTCTCGGCCATCTACGCCAAGTGTACAAGGACGGATAGACAACACCTTTGGGATAAGATGACGGAAATCTCGGTCCTCACCAATGGAACTCCTTGGATCGTCAGCGGGGACTTTAACACTATTCTGTCCCCACAAGAGAGAGTCGGTAGCGACACCAACCGACAAGTGGAGATGATTGACTTTAACACTATTCGATGGATCGGCCTACACATGAGAAAAGAATGGACTCTTGGAGAGG